>NC_143552.1:158355735-158655882 GCF_054136105.1 Typopeltis vanoorti
GGATCAAATTGATTACCGTGTGGCTATAAAATTCTTTGTAAAAGAAGGTTTAACGGCAAAAGAAATTCATTCGAAGTTCATAAAAGTTTATGGGCAGTCTTCTCTTTCCTTTTCGACAATTAAAAAATGGGCTGTGAATTTAAACGTGGCAGTACCAGCCTTGAAGATGATCCACATGAAGAACCTCCAAAAAGTGTAATAACAAATAACATAAGAAATCATTGATCAGTGCACAATATGGTACTGGATGACCGACGAATCGAAGTGCATGAAATTGCTGAGACTGAAGGCATTTCAAAAGAACGTGCAGGATATATTTTGCATTGAAGAACTGCAAACGAAAAAGCTTTGTGCAAGATGAGTGATGGGTGCACGCTTGCTCACAGCAGATCAAAAATGCACTCGCATGAAAATCTCCCAACAGTGCTTGGAGCGTTTTAACAAGAATAAAACTGATTCTGTGCATCAATTTATTACTATGGATGAGACTAGGATTCACCAGTACACACCAGAATCCAAACAGCAGTCAAAACAGTGGACAGAAGGCAGTTGTTCAGTGCCAAAGAAGACGAGGTCATGGCATCGGTGTTTTGGGATGCTAAAGGCATTTTGTTTATTAATTATCATGAAAAGGCTAAAACAGTAACTGGGGAATATTATTCCGATCTTTTAACCAGACTAGATGAAAAAATTCGTGAGAAAATACCTGGTATGCAGAAGAAAAAAAATCATCTTTCATCAGGACAATGCACCTTAATTTTCTCATTGTTTTGGCAATGAGAAAATTAAGGGATCTGCACTATGAATTGTTGGAACATTCACCCTATTCCCCAGATTTGGCTCCCTCTGACTTCTATCTCTTCCCAAAACTAAAAATCTTCCTTGCTGGTCAGCATTTTTCTTCTAATCAAAAGGTGATTGCAGCTGTAGAGGAGCTGCAGATCTTACTGAGAACAACTACAGGGACGGGATAATGGCACTGGGGCATCACTGAAATAAATGTATTAGTCTTAAGTGAGATTATGTTGAAAAATAAAACTAATTTTCAGATTCTAAATTTGTTTTTTTACTGTTAGGCCGAAACTGCAACCTGTCCAATTAGGACAGGTTGCATGCTTAACTAGAAAGCTGGAAATTATGACAAACTCAAAAGAATACCATGTTTGGTCCCATGATATCACTTACTGATTGGGAAGGATATCATCAGTCATGGGAAACTTTGAAGCGATACTTGAATGATGATGCTATATCTAAATGTGTCCCTAGAGTTTGAAGAACAAATAGGGTGGGAGTGAAATGGATGTGCAACCTTATTAATGAAGAGATCCATAAGAAGATGATGCGTTGTGAGAATAAGGATGAGAGGAATTATGAAATACATAAACCACAAGTCAGAAAAGTTACAAGCATTGTTCAGAAAGCTAAGTCAGAGTATGAAAAGAAATTGGTTCTTCAGGCTAAACGCAACACAAAAGACTTTTATTGTTATGCTGCAAGTAAAAGAAAATAAATATAATAAATGTGGGAGAATAATATTACTGAATTCAAATGGTATTCTTGTGTAAGAAGATGCATTGTTAATAACAAGTGCTCACTCCACTGAGATTTATCATCCTGATGTAAGTAGCATAGTACCCAGTGCTACCACTACATTGAATGAAGAGATAGAGTTACACGAGAAGGAGGTTCAAGAACTGTTGCATAACCTGCATGAGAATTTGAAATAAGAACAGATGGGATATCAGGATATATGAAAAAAGAATGTTCAGCCAAAAGGGCTGAGCCCTTTACAAACATGTAAAGGGCCTAACTCAGAAAGATTGCATAGGAATGGAAAGAATGTATGATAGTCCCATTGTACAAGCATAACTGCAAAAACTGATGTGTTTAACTGGAGAAGTTGTGAAGATTTTAAAGAAGTTGGTAAGAACTCGCATACAGACAAGTATGGGTTTACTAAAGGAAAGTTATAACTGAGCAATTTTCTCTTATTTTATAATAATGTTATGGCCGATTGAATAAACTGGAGTATATGGGATAATAATACTAAAATAAATAATAAGTTAACGCCTTTTATTCCCTTATAGGAGTAGACGAGGACTTTTAACCCTATCTAGCTTTTGGAGACTGAGTGGATAGTTCAATCTCCACTGGTAGCCAATCGGAGATGGCTGACCCATGACCATCATTAATTATAGCACAACCGATGAAGAGACTGGCAAACAAGTGCTGCCATCTCTTGGTACCTAACCCTAACAGGATGTGTTACTGTCCGAAATTATGTGGGTTCAACAGTCAATTCTCTCGAATTTACGGGATGAAAAACCCAAGTTTTCAGGAGAAAAAACCTCCAGTTGGTGACTAGACTTGTACTACAAGTCTATCTTTGGGTTGCCTAGTGCAGAGGATATGCACTAGGCCACCCAAATGTAAATCTGCCATATTTAAGATCAGTGGTTTACCACAATTGTTGAATCTACACATTAATGATATTCAGAAGGACCTGATAGGAGATATTCAATTGTTTGACAGGGCAGAGTAATCAGGGATGCTACTGATATACAGCACTTACAGAATGATCTGAATAGTCTAGAACTGTTAGACAAATGATAATGGCTATCAATTCAAATGCATTGTAAACTTATGCATTTGGTGTAATGATATTTCCAATGGCATATTATATTTGTGGGAATATGCACTGATGAGGTTAAGAATCGTGGAGTTATGGTGGATAGGCCAGTTGCAGTTCACAGCAAATATTGCAAACACATCTCAGAAGATAATTGTGATGCTGAAAAGAACATCGACATATAATAATAGGGAAGTAATTTTGCACAACAGCTGATACAACTCAGGGGATAAAGAAGCTGTGGAAAAAAAGGTGCAGAGAGTTACAAGGAGATATTGGGATTATGCAATGTAGATTATGAGGGCAAATTGAAACTGTGTGGACTACAACAGATAATGGTAAACAGGAGAAAGAGGGATGTTATGAATAGAGGTACCATATTTACTTGAATATAATTAGAAACCAAAGTTTTCAGGAAAAAAATGAAAATGGGTATGATTTACCAAGAATCTCCTATTTGCTATTTCCGGCATAGAGAGCAGTTTCTTTGTGTGCATCGGCAAAGTCATTTACCCAAATAGAGTCATCTTCTTTCCCATTATTTCAAGCAAAAATTACCAGTAATTTACAAGACTTGAGATACGTAATGAACAATTCTTCACAAATGACTAATGAGAAGTGAAAGAAGAGCACAAAACAGACAGCAATGGTAGGCCAGTAGAGGTAGAGCAGCTATGAAGACATGCATATGATTGGTGCGGTATTAACAAAAGATCGCACGACCTAAAGATAAAAGCAAGCTGACAATTTTTGAGTTGAAATGCTAATTCTCTTCAACCGAATTCCATAATATCTGAAACTGCCATAACAACATTCACTATATACTTCTTAGTTTTAACACGTTTATGAATTTTGACACGTTCGGTTGAATTTTATTGCTGCTTTGCGTTTTAGCTGGCGGGTGGACTCCCAGACATCTAACTAAAAATAATAGTTTTAAGTTAGATACTGTGTTTGCCGGCGCAACATATGGTTTTGCTTGAATCTATACAGCATAGTTTCTGTAGGAGGGGAGATGTGATTCATTAGTTAATGCCGTTTTTATCCCAGTTGTCTCTAACTGCACTATTTATTGAGAAATATATTACACAGACTGCAAATGTTTCTGTACCTTATTCAGTGATACAATAAAACTACTCGTTTTTCTTGCATCTGCAGTATAGTGGCTATTGGGGAGGATGTGTTGTTTACTGCAGGGAATGAGTTACTATCGCCCTGACGTGAATGTATTTAAACTTTTTTTTTGTGTGCGAGGTATATGCGAAATTTTTTAATTTATTTTTTCATAAAGTAAAAGCAGGGGTGTGAGTTATATTCAAGTAAATACAGTACATAAATTTCTGAAAGGATGTTATGGGATATTGGTTGATGACATTTTTCATTATATGGAAGGTGGGGAAAGGACAAAGAGGTATCTGTGGAAATTAAATTTATGTGCAGTTAAGAAAGGGATAAGAGTTAGAGTTTTCTCTCAAAGAGGAGTGAATGAATGGAGTGAGTTTTCCCGTTGAAGTGTTGAGTACATCATGAGTTTAAGAGAAGGTATGACAGTTGGTGTGTGTAATGAATGGCCTCCCTTGATGAGTCCTTGACTCCCCGGAGGTCTCTAATGATGATAATACTGCTACTACTGCTAGTAATAAATTTAATTAATTTGTTACTAACAGAATAGAGTTCATAGTAATATCTTGCAAGAAAGATCTCACACACTTCCATTTCTGATATCAAGAAGTCTAAACGTGATCAGATTTCTCTTCTTTGGTTGACTTACTCTAGCCTTTGCTTGCACAAACAGAGAAAGATTTCAATATGTGACTGGATGGGAGAGAACAAAGGGCGCCATTCCTGAAAATTGTGTGAAATAATGTTCGACTAGATTTTTTACTTGGATAGTCGAATGAATAAATGGAATGGGTTGTGAGTGTCTTGTCGGTGAATGAGTTAAAGGAGAAGTAGGATGGACAATGCGTGAATAATGGTAGTGTGGACCTCCTACAATGAGTTTGAGACTTCATAGGGATGCCCAGGTAATAATAAATCAAAAAATTATACATATAGGGGAAAAAACTTACTGTTAAGGGCCGTGCTTCTGATAATTTTTCTCTGTCTTCATTTGACATATTAAGTTCAATCCTGGGATAAAAAAAAAAAAAGATAAAAAAAATTATATTACAATAACAAACATGTTTGGATTATGAATAAAATTAGAGAATATAATTTATTTTCAAATTTCAGCAAATGAACACATTTGTGTTTAATAACTTTTGTAACATTTGAACATAACTGGATGATGCTAACTGCCCATTAGTTTTTAACAGTATTATTACAATACCATAAGTAGATACGAGAAATAAAGACATTTACTAAAACAGTTGACATTATTTTGCTTGACACCTACTCCAACACAGATATCAGCCTTGCAGCCACAGGTGTATGGAAGTAATACATACCTGGTCATTTCATATTTAAAAAGCCTTCATAATATTTTTTTGTATTCCAATCCATTCTAGTCTTTAGAGTCCAAGGGCACTGTTGATGCTGAATGCACTATGAAGGCTCTCAAAACTTTTACGTGAAAATATTTCAAAAGAATTTAGGTAGATTACATTATGTTATGATGGAAGAACATGTAAAGTACATAAAATGATGATGCTAGTTGAAGTACAAAGTACGATGAACAAGCAGTATTAGCAGGTTATGCAATGGAGGGTACAAGTATGATGATTTCCTTTCGCACATGGGAAATGTTTTCCTCCAAAAGTGGAAAGAGAACGAAGATACTATTTTTTATTATCTCCAGGAAACTCGGGTTTTTTGTCCTGTAAACTCAAAAAAAAAACCCATCCCTATTCTCTAATGCTTCATTCTAGTAAAACTCACGATGCACCCTGCTGGGTACCTACTTTGATACTGAACGAAATGGGATGGCAACTTGGGATTTAGCCGACCAAATTGTATTCTTATTGTTAAACCAAAATAAAAAATGATGGTACAACATGACAAAATTTCATGCCGGCTGGGGCGTCGCCCGGTTAAACAAGGCCCCCGTTGTTTTCGCCAGGGAACCAGGGCGAACAGCGAAAAGTCAGCTACTGGAACAAATCTGAAAACAAACCCCAACTCAACATCACCAGAGTTAAAGATCGGTACTATCAATGTAAGAAGCCTGAATGGCAAAGAAATAGAGCTAGCTGAGGAATTAGATAAGTACGAGATCGACATAATAGGGGTGACTGAAACAAAAAAGACCAAAACTGGTGAGATCTTTCTGAGCAATAAATACAAAATGTTACATTCAGGCAATGACAATCAAGGAAAAGAAGGAGTAGCCATAGTATTCAACACAAAATACGAGGCTAATCTTCTTGAATGGCAGTCAGTCTCAAGTAGAGAAATGTGGGCAAATATGAGAATGGGGAACTGGACAATGAGACTTATTTGTGCGTATGGTCCCACAGAAGGTTCTACTAAGGTAGAAGTGGAGAATTTTTTGACGCTCTAGAAAAAGCAACTGACACAATGAAAAAGGAAAAGTTGGCCCTTGTTGTCGATCTAAATAGCAGAGTAGGAAATGATTGTGAGACATACAAAAATATTTTGGGAAAATTTGGAGAAAAGAGCAAAGCTAATAATAATGGCAAATATCTGTTGGATTTCTGCTCAGGACATGGACTGGTTATTACTAACACCATGTTCCAACATAAAAATGTGCACAAATTCACATGGAGAGAAGAGGCTAGGAATAAGAAAAGTCTCATTGACTATGTTATTGTTGATAGTGATGTTTTCTCCCTGGTGCAGGACACCAGAGTGTACAGAGGATTTGAAATTGGAAGTGATCACTATTTATCTTGAGCAGGATAAAATTGAATTTCATATTGAAAAGAATAACATGTAAGAAAGTTTTAAAGCGAATAAAAGTTGAGCAGCTCTCAGATGTTAACTGTAGACTAAAATACAGAAAGATTATTGAAAAGAAAATGAAAGAGTTTGAGAACAGGAATCAAACCTTGGAGATTCAGTGGCAAACTCTGAAGAAAACATTGATTAATTCTGCCAGAGAGGCATGTGGTGAGATTGTCTGCAAGGATAAAAAAAATCAGAACTCCCTGGTGGACACAGGAGGTTAAAGAGGCAGTGAAGGAAAAGAAGAAAGCATATCAAAAGTTCCTGGCAAATAAGTCAGCTTTTACTCTTACAGAATACAGAGACAAATGTAAGAAAGCTAAACAGTGTGTAAAACTAGCTAAACAAAAGTCATTGGAGGACTTTGGTAAGAATATAGAAAATAAATATCAAGAAGGTGGCAAAATATTCTGGAGGTTGTTGAAGAAGCTTAGGAATGGAGGAAAGTGTGCTGTAAAAGGAGTTAGAGATGATAAAGGTGACATGAAAACAGGAGAAAAAGATATCCTTGAAGTATGAAGTAATTACTTTGAAAAACTGCTAAATGAAACAAGCAGTGATGACAGCACAGTGATAAAAAAACACTGACCAGGCATGCAGTCAGGAATACATATCCATACTTGAAGTAGAAAAAGCCATCAAAGGCTTGAAATGTGGAAAGGCAGCAGGAGTAGATGATATTCGACCAGAAATGCTGAAGTATGGTGGTATAAAAGTCTTACAGTGGCTGCACTGCATAGTTCAGAAAGCCTGGACAGAGGGACGAATTCCCGATGATTGGAGTAGAGCTCTCATAGTACCCATATATAAAAAGGGAAATAAAACTGAATGTGAGAATTACAGAGGTATTTCCCTACTGAGTGTTGCTGGCAAGATCTATGTAAGTATACTTGAGAAACGGTTGAGAAGAATTGTGGAAGAAAAGCTTGATGAAGAACAAGCTGGATTCAGGCCAAATAGAGGCTGTCAGGATCAGATCTTCACTTTACGACAAATAGTCGAGAAAGCATGGGAATATAACAAAGATCTGTATTTAGTTTTGTCGATTTGGAAAAGGCATATGACAAGGTGCCAAGAGAGAAGCTATTCAATACGCTGCAGTTATATGGTGTCAATGGGGCATTATATCAAGCAATACTTAGTCTTTATTTGAGTTGTAAGTCAGCAGTTAGAATTGAAGGAAGTACAGGAAGATGGTTTAATGTTAAATCTGGTGTGAGACAAGGATGTACATTATCCCCTCTGTTATTCATTATCTATATGGATCACATTATGAAGGAAAGTGGTATTAAACCTGATATCAAAATTGGAGATGTTAATGTCAGCTCTTTGCTTTATGCGGATGATGTTATACTTCTAAATAAATCCGCTACAAGTCTGCAAGATTCTCTGACTAAATTGAATAGCTGTTGTAATAGATATGGTATGAAGGTCAGCAATAAAAAGACAAAGACAATGAAAATAGGCAGAATCATTGAAAATGTCAACTGTGTTGTGAATGGAGAACCTGTGGAACAAGTAAAACATTTCAGCTACTTAGGCACAATTTTTACTGAAGATGGTAAATTAAATATAGAAATAGACAACAGAATCAGCAAAGCTGGTATGGTAGGAAGTCAATTGAATAAATTCATATGGAATAAGAGAGAAATTAGTCGGAACACTAAATTAGCTGTATACAAGACAGTGTTCAAACCAGTTTTAACTTATGGATCTGAGAGCTGGGTCAGAAGTAAAACACTTGACCAAAGACTAGAGACCGCATATATGAGAGCCCCGAGAAAGATTAGAGGCGTGAACAGATGGCATCAATGGCAATATCATATTAAAAATGAGGATATTAGGAAAGAACTTGACATTGTCAACATCCAGGAATGCATTAGCAGAGCTAATCTCAGGTGGTATGGTGACTTAAATAGAATGGGAGAGGAAAGATTAGCAAAACAAGTGTTCTCTGCCAGGTTGACAGGAAAACGACCCAGAAGAAGACCAATATATAGGTGGATTGATACGGTACAAAGTGCCTTAGACGATAGAAATATAAGATCTGATAATGTTGGAGTCTTGACAAGTAACAGACTGATTTGGAGGAAAATCGTAGATAGGTAGTAATGATGTAATTTTTTTCATGTAGTACTATCATATCCTGTACACCCCTTGAGGGTACATGGCAGGAATTTGATGATGATGATGATGAACTCAAGAAAATTGACTGTAGAACCCACACTATTTCAGACATTAAATATATTGTGTTAGGGTTAGGGATCACAAGATGGTAGCACTTGTTGAGCCATTCTCTTCACTGCATACCACTTAATTAGTGATAGCCTTGAGCTAGCTATCTTTGATTGGGTACCGGTGGAGATTGAACTGCCCACTCAGTCTCCAAAAGTTAGACAGGGTTAAAATTGACTTGCCTACAGGAATAAAAAGGCATTAGCTGATTTTTTTTTTTTTTTTAAATATACAACTGGCTCACAAACGGTTTTAAAACTATTTTTGTGATTCATTGTGCTAAATGATCTGAAAACTGCTCTACATAGACACACAACTCTTTGAATAAGCAGGGTGGTAGTCTCATGGCAGGCAAAGAAAATCAGTTACTACCTGATCTAATGACATCAACCTTATTGGTACTACTGCACTGGAAACTATTGTTTTTACTAATGTTTAAAATATGTTTTACTAGAATGAAGCATTAGAGAATAGGGAGGGATTTTACGGGTATCATTTTTATAAATCACAGTGTAAACTTCACTATGAGCTCAACATGCTCATGCCAGACCAAGACGAATCACCACATTCTGTACATGACTTTAGAGCATGATCAGGGAATTTATTTTGAATTTCCTGTTTACATATTGCTTGGCACACCACAAATCATGGCATGTGCTTCAATTGAAACCAGGCCTGTTTACAGGGAGTAAAAAGAATGTGTTTGTTTCAGAATATACAGTAAGTCCTAAACTTAGATGGTTGATTCATTCCAAAGGTTTCCATGTAAGATGAAATCATAAGCTTAAGTTAAATGGTGCTTAAATATGATTCATTTTGATGATTTCGATTGAAGATATGCAAAAACGAATGCCGCAATAAGTCTAATGCTTATACAGCAATAAACTCGATATTATTGCATGCTGTAAACTGATTTATGAGAAGAAAAAAAAAGTTGCAGTAATGCCACAATAAGTCTTATGCTTATACAGCAATAATATCGAGTTTATTGCTGTATAAGCATAAGACTTATTGTGGCATTCGTTGTTGCATATCTTCAATCGAAATCATCAATAATTTTCCCATTTCTTCTATTAATGTGTCCCGTTTCTCAGAAGTGATCATGGATTGCATTGGCTGAACTTTTCATGACTGCATAATGTGAACTTTATCTTTTTTAATAGTTCTAATAAAATTAAGAACTTTTATTGCTAAAAGACCATACGATTTAATGATAAAAAATACAAAAATACAAAGAACCAACAAGTTTCACTAGTCACTGTCTAGCATTTTCAAGGCTATACTGGTGTGAAAACAAATGCATCAAGTTACATGAAAAACATACACTTTAGTAACTGCTAGGCTGTTACATTTGATAATTCGTGTTTGATGGCGTGCATACGTTCGAATGCTTCGGTCAGAATCCGGTACACGACCACGTGTTGTGTAGTTTTTCGCATATTGTAGTTCTGTTAAACTGAGAGAATTGATGATATTTTTCCATATGTCTTTAAGAATAGCACCTTGATTTCTATTTAAATTATTGCCTGTGCGTAGCACCACAGCTGCTTCTTTGAAAGTTCTATCTGTAGTCATTCTTGATGTAAAGCATAGAATTGTTTTTCCAATCTATAACGTGATTTGATGTTGAGAAATGATGAGCTAAACCAGATGTGATGATTCTATTGTGATTGACATCCCCCACATGTTCCTTCTGTCTTATTTCAAAACTTCTAGAGGTCTGTGCAATGTAAGAAAGGCCACACATGCATGGAATTTCATATACTCCAGGAAATTTGAAGAAAGGTACCTCATCTTTGGGTGATGTTACGGTGTCCCAATATGTGTCCACAGCTGTCATTCCATACATTAATTCAGCATCCACAAAATTGGTGAGAATGTTAAAAGCTCATAACATCAGAGTGTTTTTTAAACCAACTACAACGATCAGACAAATCTTAAGATCACCCAAAGATGAGGTACCTTTCTTCAAATTTCCTGGAGTATATGAAATTCCATGCACGTGTGGCCTTTCTTACATTGGACAGACCTCTAGAAGTTTTGAAATAAGACAGAAGGAACATGTGGGGGATGTCAATCACAATAGAATCATCACATCTGGTTTAGCTCATCATTTCTCAACATCAAATCACGTTATAGATTGGAAAAACAATTCTATGCCTTACATCAAGAATGACTACAGACAGAACTTTCAAAGAAGCAGCTGTGGTGCTATGCACAGGCAATAATTTAAATAGAAATCAAGGTGCTATTCTTAAAGACATATGGAAAAATATCATCAATTCTCTCAGTTTAACAGAACTACAATATGCAAAAAACTACACAACATGTGGTCATGTACTGGATTCTGACTGAAGCATTTGAACGCATGCACGCCATCAAACACGAATTATCAAATGTAACGGCTTAGCAGTTACTAAAGTGTATGTTTTTCATGTAACTTGATGCATTTGTTTTCACACCAGTATAGCCTTGAAAATGCTAGACAGTGGTTAGTGAAACTTGTTGGCTCTTTGTATTTTTTATCATTAAATCGTATGGTCTTTTAGCAATAAAAGTTCTTAATTTTAATACATTAGACCAAATATGAACAATTTAATAGTTCTAACAGATGACTCATGCATTTCATAAGCTCATGCAATGTGTATACGAATTCATTACCTTTTTTATGTCATTTAATATCTTCTTTAGTCTCCACAGTTATAATGAGTTCTTTATTACCAGTGTGAATACATATACATGTATTCTCATTATTTTTAGATTTCACAGACATATTTAGAGTCTTTGTTTTGTTTTCAATAAGTACTACGTAGGTTTGTTAAAAAAAAAAAACACAACTTGTGCTCAAGGTTAAAAAAAAACGATGATAGCATGACTGTGCTAAATGTTTGTTTATAGATTACGAAAAAGATATATATACTGTTTGATATATTACAAAGAATAAATATACTTAATATTTTACTACATGCAATACTGAATATATACAAAGATAAGTAAATAAAAATAAATGAAAAAATGTCTGAAAAACAATCTATAAACCAAAGAGTAAGACAGGGATGCCCTCTATCTCCAACACTTTTCAATATTTACATTAATAAAATATTAATACAATGGAACACCTTAAACAATCCAGGTATAGAAATTTCCCGGAATAACAAAATAAATACGCTATTATTTGCAGATGATCAGGTAATACTATCAGATAAGGAAGACAATTTACCAAAAGCAATATATAATTTAAATGTTATAGTAGAACAGTTTGGAATGAAAATTTCCATAGATAAAACTACAACAATGGCATTTTGTAGACAAACTCCAGTTAGAAGTAAAATAGTTATTAATAATACAATAATAGAACAGATAAATACTTTCAGTTATCTTGGGTGTGAAATATCATATGAAGGAGAAAAAGACATAAAATTAAAAAATTAAAAATTTTTATAGATTGCAGGCCTGATAAATAGACCCCTTAATCCAAATATAGTACAAAAAGAAGCAAGCTTGAAAATATACAATACTTTAGCAGTGCCCACATTATTATATGACAGTGAAATTTGGGAAATAAACAAACAAGATAAATAAAGAATAAAACAAGTGAAATGAGATTTATGAGAAGAATTGCAAAATACACATTATTAGACCAAAACAGAACAAAGATATTTTAAAAGAACTAAAAAAAAAACAAAATCAATGGAAGAAAAACTAAACAATTATAAACAAAAATGGATAAAACATGTAACTGAATGGCCAACACCTGATATCCTAAACAAATAATAAAATATAAATCAACTGGAAAGAGAAGGATGGGTAGACCTCAAAAAAGAATATCAGATTATATCAAAGGATAATGAGACCGGAACAGACCAATATGGTCTATATCTGTAATTAGCATTATGATGATGATGACCATGACTGTGCATTTACTAGAAAATGTCATTTGTTATGTTCAAAGTGGTACTTGATATATGGTGCTATTTGTGGAAGTATAGCAACCATGTATCTATGAAGTCATGTAAGTCTAGGACTTATTGCATTAGAAATAAATAACTGGAACAATCCTATGTTGTTGATATAATTTAAATTACTAAAAATTGTAAATGTGTGAAATGATATTAACGAGATAAGGGAGAGGGAAAAAAATAGGTGTATATTTCTATTTACTCCTATTTTTCCCCCTCTCCTATATTTACCTTCATTAGGGACAATTAATTAATAATAACAGCTGTAAAGCAAAATAAATTACATATCATTGTATAATCTTTAGACATTATTCCCACAGTTATGATTGGGGGGGTATCATGAGGGGAGGGAAAGAGATTTGTTAGCACAGTAATACACAACCAATTTAAAAAAAAACAGTGACAG
Source organism: Typopeltis vanoorti (assembly GCF_054136105.1). Taxonomy (NCBI): domain Eukaryota; kingdom Metazoa; phylum Arthropoda; class Arachnida; order Uropygi; family Thelyphonidae; genus Typopeltis; species Typopeltis vanoorti. The sequence goes on from NC_143552.1 coordinate 158,368,871, forward strand.
TACTGTAGTAACTGGCTATAGGAAGGGATGTATCCATTGAACTAATAATGTTGATCAGATGATTCATCTAGGCATGACATGAATTATGCATGCATTGATGGAGAGCTTAAGCAAGCAAATCATCTTGTATAATTTTTTGTGTTTGCTATGTATATTTAATAGGTGTGACAATCAATTTCTGGAATGTACATGTAAAAACTATATTTGCTTACTTGTAGACTACTGGATACTATCACCTTTAACCCTCTCATGGATGAATTTTTATATTCATTTATAAAAAAATATGATGATGATACAGTACCATTTAATCTCACAGTATTACCATGAATTCATTAATTTTGCTAAATTTGTGCCCTGTATATATTAAAAATGATGTCCTCAGATGAGGACATCATTTTTGTGTCCTCATATGATGCCCTTATGCATAAGAGGGTTAAAGTAATCCCCTTGCGCAACAATGCACCTAGACGATACTGCCATTGTTCAAAATATTTCTGTGACTCGTCTTCTGGAATACTTTTTTTCTGACATCACATGGCTAGATGTCAGAAAATTTACATCCTTTCAAGGCATTCTTCCATTTCAGGAACAACCAAAAGTCATATTCAATCAATTACAGGGCTCTCAGGTGAATATGGAGGATATTGTCCAATTTTTTGATTGATTTTTAAGCCAGTGACTTACAGACAGCTATCTATGTGCATGTAAATGTGCATTTCTAAGATGAATGATCCAACTGTATAGCCAAAGTTCAGGTCTCTTCTAAATAGCATCACATCACCTTGCCAGCACCTCTAAACAACACCTTGTTTGTTACTGTTTAATGAATTCAAAGTAAACTATATCCTTACAACTGAAAAAACAAACATGCATTATCTTGATTTGTGACTATGACACCTGCATGTTTTTCAATCTTAGTGAAGATGATGTTTTCCATTACATGCTTTTGTGTTTTGTTACATGGGCATACTAAAAACACCACATCTCATCTCCAGCAATAATGATAGATTGGGTTCGAGGCTACTGGTGAAAAGACATGCTGTTAATAAGCTCTTGAAAGATCGGTGATTTTTATTTATTTATTGAGTGTTTTAGATTTATTGGTATATTATATGTATTTTTAGTATATTATTATAGTATTTTAGTGTATTTATTGTACTACAGCATTTAATAACATATTTGTAATATATATAAGTCCAGTTAGGTAGAAATGCAAGAAAATAAAAATAGTAACAATGCTTAAGTATAAAGAGCTAATAAGCTTCATTTCGGCAATGAAAACATTACTTAAATTAAGGGGATATTAAATCCCATATAGTTTTAAAACCGAATAAGAAACTCAAAGATTGGAATCAGAGAGTTTCTTGCCGAATATAGTAAACTATAAAGTATCGGCGACACTAGCGTTAGCCAATGCAAGTGATCCTAGTACGTAGTACAATACCGGACGACTCATTGCAAAGGTGTGGGAAGTTCAGATCGCTATTCGCAGAGTATATAAGTTCTTTTCGCTATACACTTTGGTATTAGGTCTAGCTACTCACTGATGAAGCCTCAAAAAAGGCTGAAACCGGTCTGGGTAGTGACCTCCCTCCATAATATAATAACAGCATACATTTCCTAGGAAATGTGTTTTTACATTATGGAAAATACCTAAGAATAGCGATCTGAACTTCCCACACCTTTGCAACGAGTCGTCCGGTATTGTACTACGTACTAGGATCACTTGCATTGGCTAACGCTAGTGTCACCGATACTTTATAGTTTACTATATTCGGCAAGAAACTCTCTGATTCCAATCTTTGAGTTTCTTATTCGGTTTTAAAACTATGTGGGATTTAATATCCCCTTAATTTAAGTATAGTAACAATGTCTCGTGTAGGTGAGTTTGACGCTATCTGGTGGGAAGAGGAGGCTAACAGAATGAAATAAATGGTAGGGTGTTGCTACAGACTTGGCAGCTCACTTGCAGGGAATGAAGAAATGCATGTCAATTTAGTTTTATGGGTATTAACGGCATAATTATCCAAACATTGATTGGGTAGAAGAGAAATCTCATAAGAATGAAGAGGAATTTGTTGAATTGTTGTGAGAGCAATGATAGCAAATATTAGAATCTTTTACATGCTGCTTGAGAAAGTTGTCTCAAGTAGCATGCAAAAGAAGGAACTCGAGGTCAAAGAGTGTGATTTATTCATAGCATCAGAAGGGGTCTCTGTTAAGAATATGATTATTTTACCACTAGTTGATGACAGTGATCTTGCTGTGCATTCTTGGGAAGTATCTAATTATATTGATGTTCCCATTAGAACTAGTTACATGCTGAACTACAAAGTTGGGAATTATTACCAACTTAGGAGAATACTATTTTTGGTTCCATGGTATCAGTTATTGAATGGGTAAAATGTCAGCAATATACATAGGAATCTTTGAAAAAGTGCTTAAATGAGGCAGTATCTGAATGTATCCCTAGTGTTTAAAGAATAAATAGGTTGGAAGAGAAATGGATGTGCAACCTTATTAAGCAAGAAATCCACAAGAAAAAGATGACGTGGAAAAGAATATCGTGAGAATAAGAGTGAGAGGAGTTATGAAATATATAAAGCACTGGCCAGAAAAGTAATGAGTGTTGTGCAGAAAGCTAAATTGGAGTACGAAAAGAAATTAGCTATGTAAGCTAAAGGCAATCCAAAAGAATTTTATCATTATGCTGCAAGCAAAAGAAAGAATGAATGTGGAAGAATAACTAACTTTATTAAATACAGATGGTACTCTAGTGTCAGAAGCTAATAATACTGTTCAATTAATGAGTGCTCACTTTGTAAGATATATTAACCAAGTTTCTGTAACATGGTGCACAGTTTTACTGCTACATTGGATGAAGAGTTAGAGGTTCATGAAAATGAGGTTGAAGAAATGTTGCATAACCTAGTTAAGAATTTGTCAATAGGGACAGATGGAATATTAGCACATTTGCTAAAAAAATGTTCAGCCGAACTGGCTAGGCCTTTCACGTTTGTATAACTTGAGTCTCAGTGCAGGAATGGAAGGAATGTATGATAGTTCCATTGTACAAGGATGGTACAAAAACTGTATCTGACTACTGACCTATAAGTATCTCTGGTGTGGTAGCAAAACTTTTAGAGCAGTTGGTAAGAACTGTCTCACTTAAAAAATATCTCATTTATGAGCTTATAACTTAGAAAGGATCTTGCGTGACTTATCCTCAGTACCACAGCTATCCCATGGTGCTTTGAATTTTCCTTTTGAGTAAACAACTAGTTTACTATCCTGCCTTCTGATATGTTTCTCCATTTCACCTGGTCTCTGTAATCCCTCTGATGTCAATCCTATCTCTCTCTCTACAGATAATGTGAACAGAACCCATCAGAAAAACCTGGACATGTCATGTGGCCATGTAGAGTTTAGGTCTGATGTTAATCCCATATCTTCTCTTTGGTATTTTCATCCGTAGTAATGCTGATCAATATCGGAGTAATGCTGATCAATATTGATTCTTTTCAGTCAGAATTCTGAATGCAATTCTGATTATTCCGTGTGACAGCTGTTGAAATGTAAGATTTGTTATAAGGCACAATCATATTAGCTTTTTTTTTTAGCAAAGTCACTGCTACAAGATGTGGTGGGGTTGTAGAGGCCCTTTCTACAGAATGGGTGAAAGGTCTATTGATCCCATTGGTGAATGGCTTCTTATGCTTTATTCAAACTAATCCTTTTAGGACTGTTCCCTCTCTCATCTGGTCAGGGACAAATATGCCATGAGCAGGTTCTATCCCAGGGAGAATTCCATAGCCTAATTAAATGAGAAGCAATATGAAGATTTATGTTGTGCCACAACATCATGCTGCTGTTCCTCCATACTTTTGCAGTTTTAAAAACATTAAAAGAAAAATACCTACTTTTGTTGTAATGGAGCTTAGAAGGCATTACAAGACTGGAGGAGTTGGGATTTTTATTCTCCCTGCCCTCATCAGACCTGTCAGTAATATTTAGAGGAATACAGAAGGTTAATCTTCTGCAACACATTTGTTCAGTCACTCAAATTTGCAGTTCTTTTCCACTTTAACTTTGACAGTAATATTAATGTTTTAATGCATTAAAACTGCTAATAAAATATTTCTCATGTTAATGTTGCCCTTTTCACAAGCTATAACCCGTAAAACTGCATGGACTAAATTAATTTGCTTAAATCTGCATAGCCATAAAAATCTATCATAGTTTGCACAAGTTCAAGTGATTGTACTGTTTAGACAGCAGACACTCTAAAGTGATAGGTCCCTGCAACTTGCTGACATCAGCATCAGTTTGCCAACACAACACAGGCTAAAAGCAACCAATTAGAATTTACTTAAGTTGGGATGAGTTAGGGTAATATTGGAGTTGATACACTGGAGGAATTACTGAATAACATAAGTATGATTTATCATATTATTTGTTTTTATAGTATGTTCAAAAATTATTGACTGTAATTTTTGAAAGCAAAAATTTTGTGCATATAGTTACTAGGCATGTGTGCTCCCTTTTTGAATGGTGCATGCGTGCATTTATTGTCTGGAGCTCTTTTCTACAAGATGTGGCTCAAAAGTTTTGAGATTAATATTACCATAAAAGTTTTTGCAAGAGCTATCTGTTGGCCAATGCATGAAAATATTTGTAGCGAACCTTTGACCACCATGTGACTAAATATCAGTAGTCTGTGTTCAAGATGATGAGTTAACATGTGTTTTGTGAGTGATGGATTTATATGTTGTAACCTGATGCAATGGAGGAACAGAATAGTGATAAAGTTCTGTGTAAAGAATGGTAGAAGTAGATGAATCTTTTTGAACAAAACTGTTACTGGAGACAAAATGTGGTATTTTGTGTATGATCCTCCAACAAAGCAGGAAAGTGCCAAGTGGAAAGGGAAAAAAAATCAACAAACCCAAGAAGCTGCATTTTCAAAAATTGAGTGCTCATTGTCTTTTTTGCCACAGAAGGTGTTACTGATCACAAGTTTGTCCCTAAGGTCAACAGGTCAATGGGGAATTTAATAAAGACATTTTGCAATGCCTACTACAATGAATGAATGGAGTGAGACCAGCATTGCACCAATCCAACAACTGGTTCCTACTTCACGAAAAAGCACCTTCACCATCCACCTTTACTTGCCAGACCTTACTCCAGCTCATTATTTTCTTTTCCCAAATTTGAAATTTCATTAAAAGGTCATAATTTCCAAACACTAAATGATTCAGATTGCAGTTACAAGGGAGCTGAACAGCATTCCAAAAAAAAAAAAAAAAGTGTTTCTGAATATGCCAGTCAAGGAGGAGTCTACTTTGAAATTTAACCTAAAATTAGCATGGTATACTTATTATTGTTTTGCATTAACTGCCTCAAATTTTTTGAAATGCACTTTAGTCAGGCAGACTAAGGAACAAAAAGACTACTATCCATAATTGCAGGTGCATGCTCTAATACATCCACTCACCACCTAGTCAATGAGTTTCTATTGGATTCAATTACTGTTTCTAGAATCATTTTAACAGGAAGGTAACTAATCATATGCTGGGAAAGCCCTTTGATCATGAAAGAAAATAAAGAGTTAGCATATTCAGATGAACACAGTGGGCACTTAGGGCTCAGTATACTAATTTCGCTCTTGTTACATATAAATTTATTCAACTGGCTCCCAAACATACCAGCTTTGCTTATTCTGTTGTCACTTTCCAGATTTAATTTTCCATCTCTGCTAAAAATTGTATCTAAATAGCTAAAATATTTTAGTTGTTCTATAGGGTCTCCACTGCTTTAAGAATTAAATTAAGGGTCAAAGCTGTATAACTGAGAGGAGACCTCCACATAGCCTTTAAAGGAATGCGCAGAACCGACCAGGGCTTCTGACCTAATGTCCAATCTTCACCTTCTTGTGGTGCACCCTGTTGGGTATCTACTTGGATACTGAACGGACGAGGATGGGCTGGAAATTTGGGATTTAGCCGACCAAATTGTATTCTTATTGGTTAAACCAAAATATAGAATGATGGTACAACATGACAAAATTTCATACCGGCTAGGGCGTCACCCGGTTAAACAAGGCACCCGTTGTTTTCACCCAGGGAACCAGGGCGAACAGCGAAAAGTCAGCTACTGGAACAAATCTGAAAATAAACCCCAACACAACATCACCAGAGTTAAAGATCGGTACTACCAACGTAAGAAGCCTGAATGGCAAAGAAATGGAGCTAGCTGAGGAATTAGATAAGTACCAGATCGACATAATAGGGATGACTAAAACAAAAAAGACAAAAACTGGTGAGATCTTTCTGAGCAATAAATACAAAAAGTTATATTCAGGCAATGACAATCAAGGAAAAGAAGGAGTAGCCATAGTATTCAACACAAAATACGAGGCTAATCTTCTTGAATGGCAGTCAGTCTCAAGTAGAGTTGAACTGGACAATGAGACTTATTTGTGCCTATGGTCCCACAGAAGGTTCTACTAAGGTAGAAGTGGAGGAATTTTTTGAGGCTTTAGAAAAAGCAACTGACACAATGAAAAATGAAAAGTTGGTCCTTGTTGGAAATCTAAATAGCAGAGTAGGAAATGATTGTGAGACATACAAAAATATTTAGGGAAAATTTGGAGAAAAGAGCAAAGCTAATAATAATGGCAAATATCTGTTGGATTTCTGCTCAAGATATGGACTGGTTATTACTAACACCATGTTCCAACATAAAAATGTGCACAAATTCACAAGGAGAGAAGAGGCTAGGAATAAGAAAAGTCTCATTGACTATGTTATTGTTGATAGTGATGTTTTCTCCCTGGTGCAGGACACCACAGTGTACAGAGGATTTGAAATTGGAAGTGATCACTATTTAGTCTTGAGCAGGATAAAATTGAATTTCATATTGAAAAGAATAACATGTAAGAAAGTTTTAAAGCGAATAAAAGTTGAGCAGCTCTCAGATGTGAGCTGTAGACTAAAATGCACAAAGATTATTGAAGAAAAATGAAAGAGTTTGAGAACAGGAATCAAACCTTGGAGATTCATTGGCAAACTCTGAAGAAAACATTGATTGATTCTGCCAGAGAGGCATGTGGTGAGGTTGTTTGTAAGGATAAAAAAATCAGAACTCCCTGGTGGACACAGGAGGTTAAAGAGGCAGTGAAGGAAAAGAAGAAAGCATACCAAAAGTTCCTGTCAAATAAGTCAGCTTGTGCTCTTAGAGAATATAGAGACAAATGCAAGAATGCTAAACACTGTGTAAAACTAGCTAAACAAAAGTCATGGGAGGACTTTGGCAAGAATATAGAAAATAAATATCAAGAAGGTGGCAAAATATTCTGGAGGTTGTTGAAGAAACTTAAGAATGGAGGAAAGAGTGCTATAAAAGGAATTAAAGATGATAAAGGTGACATGAAAACAGGAGAAAAAAGATATCCTTGAAGTATGGAGTAATTACTTTGAAAAACTGCTAAATGAAACAAGCAGTGATGACACCACAGTGGTAAAAAACACTGACCAGGCATGCAGTCAGGAATACATATCCATACTTGAAGTAGAAAGAGCCATCAAAGGCTTGAAATGTGGAAAGGCAGCAGGAGTAGATGATATTCGACCAGAAATGCTGAAGTATGGTGGTATAAGAGTCTTACAGTGGCTGCACTGCATAGCTCAGAAAGCCTGGACAGAGGGACGAATTCCCGATGATTGGAGTAGAGCTCTCATAGTACCAATATATAAAAAGGGAAATAAAACTGCATGTGAGAATTACAGAGGTATTTCCCTACTGAGTGTTCCTGGCAAGATCTATGCAAGTATACTTGAGAAACGGTTGAGAAGAATTGTGGAAGAAAAGCTTGGTGAAGAACAAGCTGGATTCAGGCCAAATAGAGGCTGTCAGGATCAGATCTTCACTTTACGACAAATAGTCGAGAAAGCATGGGAATATAACAAAGATCTGTATTTAAGTTTTGTCGATTTGGAAAAGGCATATGACAAGGTGCCAAGAGAAAAGCTATTCAATACGCTGCAGTTATATGGTGTCAATGGGGCATTATATCAAGCAATACTTAGTCTTTATTTGAGTTGTGAGTCAGCAGTTAGAATTGAAGGAAGTACAGGAAGATGGTTTAATGTTAAATCTGGTGTGAGACAAGGATGTACATTATCCCCTCTGTTATTCATTATCTATATGGATCACATTATGAAGGAAAGTGGTATTAAACATGATATCGAAATTGGAGATGTTAATGTCAGCTCTTTGCTCTATGCAGATGATGTTATACTTCTAAATAAATCCGCTACAAGTCTGCAAGATTCTCTGACAAAATTGAATAGCTCTTGTAATAGATATGGTATGAAGGTCAGCAATAAAAAGACAAAGACAATGAAAATAGGCAGAATCATTGAAAATGTCAACTGTGTTGTGAATGGAGAACCTGTGGAACAAGTAAAACATTTCAGCTATTTAGGCACGATTTTTACTGAAGATGGTAAATTAAATATAGAAATAGACAACAGAATCAGCAAAGCTGCTATGGTGGGAAGTCAATTGAATAAATTCATATGGAATAAGAGAGAAATAAGAGAGAAATTAGCTGTATACAAGACAGTGTTCAAACCAGTTTTAACTTATGGATCTGAGAGCTGGGTCAGAAGTAAAACACTTGACCAAAGACTAGAGACTTCAGATATGAGAGTCCTGAGAAAGATTATAGGCATGAACAGGTGGCATCAATGGCAGTATCATATTAAAAACGAGGATATTAGGAAAGAACTTGACATTGTCAGCATCCAGGAATGCGCTAGCAGAGCTAATCTCAGGTAGTATGGTCACTTAAACAGAATGGGAGAGGAAAGATTAGCAAAACAAGTGTTCTCTGCAAGGTTGGCAGGAAAACGACCGAGAGGAAGACCAAGATATAGGTGGATTGATACGGTACAAAGTGCTTTAGACGATAGAAATATAAGAGCTGATAATATTGGAGTGTTGACAAGTAACAGACTGATTTGGAGGAAAATTGTAGATAGGAAATTAATAATGATGTAATTTTTTTCATGTAGTACTATCATATCCTGTACACCCCTTGAGGGTACATGGCAGGAATTTGATGATGATGATGATTAATTCTTAAGCCTCCCACCCAACATAAGGCTAGCCAATGGTACCCATAGAGAGAACCACCCTTATAGGACTTTAGTCTATATTTATTTTATCTAATTTCTTCCACTTTTCTTGTTTCTTGTGCGTTTTTGTGTATGTGTTATTACAATTTTAACATTGTATTCCTGATGATGTCTGTAACTGAGATGAAATACTGAAACTGATTAAACCTGTTGTTTAATTATTGCTATTTGTGCCTGTAAGTTATTCCATTAAAGTGCAACATGAACCAGCACCTAAGACTAAATAATTGAACTATTATGCTAACTGTGGATGGCATAGATTACCCACCTACAAACTAGCCAAGCGCGTAGTCAAAGTGCTCTCTTACATTACTGGAAATAGCAACATCTCCTTACATATAAAGAACTGCCCACTTTAAGTCCAGTACAGAAAACCTTATTTTCCACAACACTGAACTAATGTTCTGTTTTCATGTCTTTTCGTTATTCATCTAAATATGTTTCATAGTGACCTAAATCAAGTTGAATTTCCTACTGATAATCTGACCCCTGTTTCAATCCGCCATAAACTTCAGCTGTTTTGTTTGGTAAGGAAAATTCCCCAAACAAATAGAGGATACAGTCATTGGCTCTCAGCTTCCCTCCCCAACCAAATACTTTATGAAGACCTCTGAAAAGAATACCTTTGCTCCACAGAAACCTACTATCTGGCTCTACTACACAGATGACGATATATTCACCATTTGGTGAATAATATAATACATCATCCAAGGAGCCAATTACTTTAGAAATGGAAAGTAAGAACAGTCTGCTCTTCCTAGATACTCTAATTACAGACAAGCCAAATAGGCTTCACAGTTGTTTATATCATCATATGCTGTCTACAGACCTCCCTGCAAACACAAATACATCCAAACAGTCACACCACTACATCACCCAACAATATGACACTATAAAAACCTTAGGCAAAATTCATTTTTTCTGATAGCAGTGCACTCGCTTCTGAAATCAACCACATACACAATACATCCTTACAATCTCCACTAGATCAAAAAAAAAAGAAAAAGAAAAAAGATAAACACACCATATACCTCTCCTATTCCCTCTAAACACAGACTACAGTAAATATCACCCATAATCTGTGGCAATTATAAAAAGTTGGCCACCTTCTTAAAAAAAAAATTAAAACAAATTACAATCTGGTGACCACTTTTAAACTGCATAAAAATTTAGTATCCATAAAGATCAGTTACAATCCTTGTATTTGTCTAGGATTTAAGCAAATACAAGGATTGTAGCTAGTATTCAGGATCTCCACATCTGATGCCACCACTATGGTTGCTCAGGAATGGCGTACTATTGTTATTATTGTTATTATTGTTCCGGGCAACTCCAAGGAGTCGACAGACTCATCGAGGGAGGCGTTAACATCATGTCAAGAACAACTATTCGACATCCACACAGTATCTATCATACCTTGCCTTGAACTCATTCACGGTCATAGCACACCCACAACAGACTCTGGAAGCTTATTCCACTCATTCACCACTCTCCAAGTTAAAAACCTAGCTCTAACACCCTTGTCAACCATGCTCTTGCCCAGCTTCCATGCATGGCCTCTAGTTCTCCCACCACCAGTCATGTTTTCAAAAATATCTTCTGGATCAATCTTATAGAAACCCTTCAGTAATTTGAATGTCTCAATCATATCACCCCTCCTTTGCCTATCGACCAATTTCTGCAACCCACAAATCTTCAACCTATTCTCATAAGGTTCATTCCACAGTCCTGCTATCATCTTGGTCACTCGTCTCTGGATCCTCTCCACTTCCTCCCCATCACGAAGAAACCCTGGTGCCCATAACTGGGCACAGTAGTCCAGATGGGGTCTTATCAAGGCTCGATACAGAGGAACAACAACTTGTTTGTTTCTGCTTGTTCAAGTATTTTTCAGAAGCCAAGTGATTTGATGAGCTGATTTAGTCAGTTTTGCAATGTGCTCCCTAAACTTCAATTCCTTATCCACCAACACTCCCAAATCCCTGGCCTCATCAATCTCCTGGAGCATGGTTCTACCAATGCGATATACTGCTGCTATTCTTTTCACCACAAAGTGCATAACCTTACACTTTGGGACATTAAATTGACATCCATTTTTCCTAGCCCAGTCCTCCAAACTATCCAAATCATACTGTAAAATTTTGACATCCTGTGCACTCACAATTGCTCTACCCAACTTTGCATCAACAGCAAACAAGTGAACACTTCCTCTCAAATCCTTTCCTATATCATTGATGAACAAATTGAAAAGCAGTGGTCAAAGAACAGAGCCCTGCAGCACACCACTAGTCACAAGCTGTCTTTTAGACTCCACTCCTGAATAAATCACTCTCTGGTATCTCTCCTTCAACCACCCTCCTATCCATCTCACCAACCCTATATCTATCCCCATCTGCTCCAGTTTACTGATTAGAGTTCCATGTGGTATCCTGTCAAAGGCCTTGGCAGGGTCCAGTAGTATCACTGTAAACCCATTACCCCTATCCAGTTCAGCTGTCACTGTGTTATAAAACAGTGAGCAAGTTACTGAGGCATGATCTACCCTTCACAAAACCATGTTGTCTCCCATACAATATCCCATTTTCATCTATCCAATCCTGTATTCTTTTCTTGACTAATTTCTCTAAGACCTTGACAATGATTCCTGATATGCTAATCAGTTGGTAATTTACAACAGCAGTCTTGGAACCACCTTTATGCAGTGGAACTATTTTCCCCTCTTTCCACCCGCTCGGGACTAACCCAGACCCGAGACTCAAATTAAACAAAATGGTCAAGGGTACTGACAATTCTTTAGCTGCTTCTCGTACGACATGAGTTGGTATACCATCCAATCCCACAGATGTATTGACATTGAGGTTATGCAATAGACTACTCACCTCCACTTCATTCACCACAATTCCCGTATAATCTACTGGTTTATTCGTTTCTGCAATGTCACCACCTGGATGATATGTTCTTGCAAAGTTCTCACTCAGTAACTCAACTGTATCAACTGATTCAGTTACCTCCCTACCATCGGCATTCTTTAAAATCTACTATTTTCCCCTCTTTCCACCCGCTCGGGACTAACCCAGAGCCGAGACTCAAATTAAACAAAATGGTCAAGGGTACTGACAATTCTTTAGCTGCTTCTCGTACGACATGAGTTGGTATACCATCCAATCCCACAGATGTATTGACATTGAGGTTATGCAATAGACTACTCACCTCCACTTCATTCACCACAATTCCCGTATAATCTACTGGTTTATTCGTTTCTGCAATGTCACCACCTGGATGATATGTTCTTGCAAAGTTCTCACTCAGTAACTCAACTGTATCAACTGATTCAGTTACCTCCCTACCATCGGCATTCTTTAAAATCATTCTGCCATGTACATTTTTCCTTTTACTTGCTACATATCTAAAAAAACTGTTTAGGATTCTCTTTAGCCTGCATGGCCAATGTTCTTTCATAATCCTTTTTCTTTCCACACTTGTTACCCTTCTGGCTTGCGCTTTATACCGTTCATGTGCCTGCCGGTCACCTTTCTCCTTAAATTCCCTCCATAGTTGTTTCTTTTTTTGCAGCTCAAGCTTAATGGTGTTATTCATCCATTTAACCCCTACTTGATTTATTATTTGGACTCTAGGTATACAGTCAGCCATTGCTTCATGCAAACACTTCTTAACTGCCTCCCATGCACTATCAACTTCTAGTCCTTGCAGTTGTACATGCCACGGCACTGAACCAATCAAACTCCTAAGCTTATCATACTTTCCAGCCCGATAATTCCACATGTACCCTGTCTTAATTGAAAATTCCACACCTTTAGCCACCTCCCAAGTCAAGACCCTATGATCACTCTCACCAATTGGTGGCAATGTGGTCATATATGTTACAGCCAACTCCTCAGATGTAATTACTAGGTCAAGCACTCTCTGACCCCTAGTATTTTCCATTACATGCTGTTGCAGATAATTATCCCTTAATAACTGCATAAAATCCGATTCCTTCCTCCTGTGTGTCCTCTCCTCACTCCAATCAATGCGACCATAGTTGAAATCTCCCATAATAATTACCCTCCTTCCACTCATTTCTTCTATTTGCTTGTGCATACTGTCACCACCATCTTTTCCATCACCTGGTCTATAGCAGCACCCAATTGTATATTTAGTTCTGCTAGCCACAATCTCACACCAAATGGCCTCAAATGTGCTCTTTTCTCTATCCTGCAATTCAACTTCTATTCTCCTTGGCTGCAGCTCATCAGCTATCATCAACAATACTCCTCCCCCCATGCCGGCAAAGGTTGGTCGATTGGTAGAGCCTCTGCTGATAATGGCTCAGTTAAGTAAGTTTGAGCACGGTTAGTAGTTGGAAGGGGACCAATCGTTCGATACTGTTGGCACACTCTCCCTCGATGAGTCTTTGGACCCCTGGAGGTGTCAAATAATAATAATAATGCCATGAATACCCATTCAGGTATCCAGTTGGAAAAGGGCAATCTTACTTCACCAAAGCAAATATATTATTATTATTATTATTATTATTTGACACCTCCAAGGAGTCCAAAGACTCATTGAGGGAGGGCACCTGCTCTACAGCTCTGTCTCCACCACTCAATCCTCCAACTGACCACTACTACACCAACACCATCTACTGCCGACTACCACTAGTATTTCCACAGACAATCACAAACATCCATGCCCACGGCGAGCTGGAGAATGGATGCACTAACCACTCGGCCAACCAGGCTGACAGAACATATAAATATGAGAAACTATTTCTTGAATCTGCCTCTGCCCTAACAAACTATCCTAATCTCAACAAATATGGATACCTTAAACTACCCCTCATTCACAGACCATCAACAGCTCAATGGCCATGAATACTCAACCAAGTGCACAAGATGGTATAGTCTATGACTGTAAGTCTTCCTTCCTCTAATTTGGTCTCATCTACTTATGTAGTCTCACTTATTAAATCACGCATGCCTGCATACAAGTATCTATAGCAGCACATTGTTCCCTTCATGAAGAAAATTTAACTCTGGCAAAATACAGAAAGTAATAATTAATTCTATTTAGTTATAAGCTTGTGATTTCCTGAAAGAGAAAGATGACATATTGTATTTCAACACATTTTCATACAATATATGGATCATAATAAAGTTTCAAAATTTTGAACCTGTAGTAATCCAAATTTTCAGGAAGTTTAAGGTCTTCTTCTTGATTAAGCTCTTCCATTTCTTCTGCTTGCTCTTCCAATATTTCAGCATAGAGTGCTGGAATTCAAAAGTAGTAATTGAAACTCTGAAGTGTGATATTTGTCAAATTAGCAATTATACAGTTTTTATTTCAAATTCTATACTAACATATTTGAAGTTAATCATGGCAATTTTAAATATGACACAGCACCTCCAATAGTTTACAAAAATAAATAATCTTATTAATGTTTATTATAAATCTATGAATCATATTTTTTCTCCCCACAAAGATATCTGTATATACTATTAAGAGAAAAAAACTATAGTTTACAAAGATCAGCTTCACTTTTCCTGGTACAATGTGACATGTTAAACAAATAGTGAAGCTGGCTGAGTATTCTGTGGGCAATATTTTTCTGCACATGACTATTTACTTTAGTCTAGAGGTTGTTCTCAAAGTGGGATCCCAATTGGGGATTTTCCACATGTGGTTTTCTGGACAATGCATATTGTTGGTATGAAACACTATTTTTAAGAACATATAGAAATATATTTAAAATTCTTTGCTTGGTTGAGGTAGTTTAGTAACAGTACTGTGCGGCAATACTCTATATCTAATCTAAAAAGTCTTTGCACCAATACTCTATATCTAATCTAAAAAGTTTATATTCTGCTTTAAATTAAAGAAAATATGTATATTCATAGCTAATTTTCATGTTAAATCAGTTTATTTTCACTTGAAATTTATAAAGATATTTTAAGGGAGGTGCAAGGTATGAAAGTTCAGGAATCTCTGCTTCGGTCTACTGCCACAGTTTTTCACTATAATGAAGATTTCTGAAAGGGAAGATCCTGGTATATAAGTGATATGAGATAGGTTCCAAAACTTTTCAGCCTGACATACAAAATTCGCATCAATTTTAAAATGGCATGCGTGACAGATAGCATCATCTATGGGGAGCTTAGTGTACCAGTTTCAACTCTCTACCTGCGTAATTCAGTTGGATGCACTCACTTGACTAACACATGACACACTAAGTGGCTGTAATGTTAAAAATTGAGTACGGTGCTGTGATAAAACGTTTTTCACCAAAGAAGGGCTTTTTCCAAGTGCTATCAAACAGCAATTGGATGAGGAAGCTTCTTCTTCATATTCCACCATGAAGGAATGGGCTAAACAGTTTCAACTAGGAAGAGCGAGCATCGAAAATGATCCTTGTGATGGTTGGCCTGTGGAAGTGATGACTGAAAAAAATGTTTCTCTTGTTGAGGAGGAACTGCTCAATG
The DNA here is from genome assembly GCF_054136105.1 of Typopeltis vanoorti. Classification (NCBI taxonomy): domain Eukaryota; kingdom Metazoa; phylum Arthropoda; class Arachnida; order Uropygi; family Thelyphonidae; genus Typopeltis; species Typopeltis vanoorti. The sequence goes on from NC_143552.1 coordinate 158,384,550, forward strand.
CCAGACAGCTGAAGCTCAAAGAAATCTCAGCAAGGCTGGGGTGCTTTCTATAACAACTATCTTTCACATTATTCATGAGAAGCTTCACATGATAAAGGTCAGTGTTAGAGGGGTACCCCGACTTCTGTCTTCAATTTCGAAGGAGCATCGTGTGACTTGTTCCTGGAAGTTTTTAGAGCTTGGCTAAGGGAATCAGAGAGAAGTGATGGAATTCATTGTCATCGAGGAAGAAAACAAGGTCTTTTATCATGATTCTCTTTCCAAAAGGGAATCCATGGAGTAGTGCAAATAGGCAAAGCATGGGCAAGAAAAGCAAAATCACTCAGTCCACTAAGAAGATCATGGCAACAATCATTTGGGATTACCAGGAAATTCTTTTAGTTGACTTCAAGGAAAGGAATACCACTGTGAATGCAGAATATTATGCTTCACTCCTGCACAATGCCATAAAGGAGAAGAGATGAGGAATACTGAGTCATGATGTTTGCCTGCTTCATGACAATGTTCCAGCCCATACTGCTATTGTTGTGAAGGCTGCAGTGAAGGACTGTGGCTACCAGGAGATTGAATGAACACCCATCCTACAGTCCAGATCTAGCATCCAGTGACTACTATCTCTTCTTGAAACTGAAGAGTTTTTTTTAACATTAATGAGGTGAAGGTGCAGTTTTTAGGCTATTTTGCAGATAAAAGTACAGACTATTTTATCAAAGGCATAGAAATGTTAATTCAAAGATGTGAAACATGTGTTGAAGTAAAGGAAGATTATGCTGAAAAGTGACACAGTTGTTTTCTTTCTTTCATCTCTAAAAGTGAGTCAGGCCAGAAACTTATGGAACCACCCTCGTATTATGCTTCAAAGGTTTCTCAGATGAGGAGTGAATAAAATGTACTATATCCAGTCAAGTTTTATTTCAAGCAAAATAACACTGCATGTTTTCAATATGGTCACCAGTCAGGCAATCAACCTCGCTCCATATTTTTTGGCATCCTTTGCCAAAAAATATGGAGCGAGGTTGACTGTCTACTGTTTACATCCATTGCCAATCATTTTCCTAGCATCCATTGCGTCTACTGCCAGGAGAATGATTCATGTTGTTACAAAAATATTGCTTATATTACTTTCCTCCTACAGTATGCAGGACGTAATATATTGCTAATATTACTTCCTACATACTGTAAAGCTGTTTACTTTAGGTTTCTTCATATTCAGGAAATTCTCATGGCCTAATATTCAGAGAGTAATGAGGATATTTTAGTTTTCTACTGCCATTATACTATAAGGTCTTTCACTAAGTCTTGCCATGTGGCTATATGCACTAACATGCAACTTATATGGTGGAGCACTGGTATTTGTTATCACAAAAGACACCTTGTGAAAGTGAATACCTCCAATTTCTCCATCTTCAAGGAACAAAATGATGTGGCCTCTCATATTTAAAACATAGTGAGGAAACTGCTGTTTACATGCTGAAAGGTCTTCCTACATGACAACATGCACTATAGTTCGCCCACCATTTATAGATCTCTCCTTGGCATTTTGCCAAGAATAGTCGATTCATGCTGAAGGGGAGAAAGAAATGAAGGATGTACAGTCTGGTCGCCAACATGCGAAATCACGTGCTTTCATGTCTGTTGCTGTACTAGTACTAGCTTGATTTTTGTTGTTGCTCTTTTGCATTATTTTTTTTTATTATTAATTTGTATGATGGATCCAGTACATTCAACAAGTTCTGTTGTAAACGTTTCAGTAGCTCTTGCAAAAGAATATTGAATAATGTGCTGACATTCTGCGAAAAAGAATCGTCTCCTTGTTCCCCTTTCTCAAGTCATAAAACGTGCAAGTGCAATTGCAGGCGTATCGGGGTCGACTGTTAAAAGAATTCATAGGGAATCAAAAGGTGAAGGTAAGCCAAAATTTAAATCTCCTAAAAAAAGTGCCAGAGTAAAGAAAACCATCGAAACCATAGCTGTGAATGATTTTGATGTAGACGTTATAACAACTATTCACAAATTTTACGTGGTCGAGAAAAGAGTGCCAACTGTTCTGAAATTGATTCCTGTGCTTAAAGAAAAAATTAATTTCCCTTGGAAAAGAGAAACTTTAAGGGAAAACTTCATGAAATTGGATTTTGTTTTAAAAAGTCCCAGAATAAAAGGAAACTTATCATGAAGCAAAGTGACTGTTTTATCTAGAGTGCAGTATTTGAGAGCAATAAGACGTTTCAGGGAGGGAAAAAAACCGATTGTGTATCTAGATGAAACTTGGATTGATAGTAATTTAAATTATGGAAAATGTTGGCAGTCTAAAGAAGAATGTGGAGTGCTACAAACCGGAAATGCCTCGCAGTGCATAATAAATTTGTGTGCGGGTGGAGAAATGTTTTTTTTTTTAGCGAATTCAAACTTACTATACAAAGCCAATTACCATAGGCAAATGAATTCTAAGATCTTCGAAAAGTGGGCAGAAGAAAAACTGATTCCAAACCTTCCTAAAAATGCTGTTGTTATAATTGATAAAGCCTCATGTCACTCTATTCGATCAAACAAAGTTGCAAATTGGTCTAATAAGAAGCAAGTTCTTATGGATTGGCTCTCTGCAAATAACATTTCTCATTCCCCAGATATGCGAAAAATTGAATTGCTTAATTTGGTCAAAAGAAACTCGCAACTAAACTATTTAAATTCAACATGATGCTCAAAGAGCATGGATTTCTAGCTTTGAGGCTACCACCATATCATTGCGATATTAATACTATTGAGTATGTTTGGGCAGAAGTGAAAAGTTTCATTCGCCATCGCAACGTAACTGGAGATATTGACATGTCAAAACTTTTTAAGCTTTCAGAACAGGCAATTGAAAGTATTACAGTTCAAAACTGGGGAAAATATTGCTTTCATGTCACCTCATTGGAAAATATGCATTGGAACAGAGATGGAATTATCGAAGAATTATGCGAACCTTTTGTGATCAGTTTAAGTGAAAGTGATGGCGATTCGGACACTGATTTAGATGACTATGAAGATTAAAAGGATTTGATAATGGTATTTTTTCCAACCTTTTTTTTGTATGGGTTTGTTAAAAGAGTCACAACAAATCATAAATAATTAATCAGTTTAGGACATTAAAGTGTCTCAGTTCTCTCAACAGTGAGTTTAGAATAACTAAGTTCATTTGAAAAAATTTCTGTTTTTCTGTATAATTATTTTTATTTTATAGAAAACTTTCTTAAAAATAAACTTAGTTAAATTTTTGTTTTATGCTTTCCTTTTTTTAATTTTGTTAATACTTACGTACATTTTTCCAACTGCTATACAAGCAAAATAGTTACACTTTAAAAACTACAATGTTCATAAAAGAAAAGCTAAATTTTCCAACCTGTAATAATAAACAAACCCATCGCAGAAGACAGATTTATTACCCTATTATTGGAATGGATTCTCCTTTTTCTGAAGTGTCGAGGGACCTCTAATCAGTGGGTGAACTATATCATGTAGCACAAGTAGTGGAGTAAAGCAAATCATTCAGTGTGAATGATGATGTTGAAAGAACAACCCATCTCTGTGAAGTAACTGCAAAAGTTTTTTAACATCACCAGATTTTTGTTTATTAGTTATGAAAAACCACATCATGTAAATCTGACATGTGCAGAAGTGTCGCGGGACCTCTAATCGGTGGGCGAACTATATCATGTAGCACTAGTAGTGGAGTAAGCAAATCATTCAGTGTGAATGATGGTGTTGAAAGAACAACCCATCTCTGTGAAGTAACTGCAAAAGTTTTTTAACATCACCAGATTTTTGTTTATTAGTTATGAAAAAACCACATCATGTAAATGCCTTCCATTCTCAGCTTCACAAAGACAGACCCTTTCTAGGAATGTTCCATGATTTCTGGGCCAACATGTAGAAATGTTCAATAATCATTCTGCATTCATATTTCAGAATGGGACTGTATGGTGGAAGTAGTAGATTGCCACAAATGATACTGAAAAAGTGCTTAAATGAGGCAGTATCTGAATGTATCCCTAGTGTTTAAAGAATAAATAGGTTGGAAGAGAAATGGATGTGCAACCTTATTAAGCAAGAAATCCACAAGAAGAAGATGACATGGAAAGAATATCGTGAGAATAAGAGTGAGAGGAGTTATGAAATATATAAAGCACTGGCCAGAAAAGTAATGAGTGTTGTGCAGAAAGCTAAATTGGAGTACGAAAAGAAATTAGCTATGTAAGCTAAAGGCAATCCAAAAGAATTTTATCATTATGCTGCAAGCAAAAGAAAGAATGAATGTGGAAGAATAACTAACTTTATTAAATACAGATGGTACTCTAGTGTCAGAAGCTAATAATACTGTTCAATTAATGAGTGCTCACTTTGTAAGATATATCAACCAAGTTTCTGTAACATGGTGCACAGTTTTACTGCTACATTGGAAGAAGAGTTAGAGGCTCAAAAATGAGATTGAAGCGCTGTTGCATAACCTGGATAAGAATTTGTCTATAGGAACAGATGGAATATCAGTCCATTCCTTGTGAAAGGCATAGCCAATTCAGCCAAATTAGCTATGCCTTTCACATGTTTATATAACTTGAGTCTCAGTTCTGGAATGATACCACAGGAATGGAGGGAATGTATGATAGTTCCATTGTACACGATGGGCAGGGCATCAGGGATGCTAGTGATATTCAGCAATTATAAAATAATTTGACTAGACTGGAAATTTGGGCAAATGAAAATGGCTGTCAGTTTAATGTTAGTAAGTATAAAGTTATGCACTTTGGTGTGATTAGAGTTCCAGCAGTATATTATATTACTGAGGTTATACTATTAGAAACTGAAGAGGTAAGGGTTCTTGGTGTATTGGTGGATAGGAATTTAAAGTTCAAAGGTCACATAGCAAAAGTTGCAAATACAACTCAGAGGATAATTGCAATGTTGAAGCGAACCTTGACATGTAAGGATAAGGAAGTAATTTTGCCTCTTTATAAGGCTTTGATAAGACCACACCTGGATTATTGTGCATAGATGTTGTCTCCTTGTTGGTTCCAAGGGAATAAAGGGTGTAAAGAAGAGTTACAAAGATTATATCCGGATTATGGGATTTAGATTATGAGGACAGATCGTAACTTTTGAATAGATGTTATAGGATACCAAGATGAAATTTTTCATTATTTGGAAGGTGGGGAGAGAACATGGGGGATATCCATGGAAGTTAAGTTTGTTCACAGTCAAGAAAGGGGTAAGAGCTAGGTTTTTCTCCCCAGAGAATATCGAGTGAGTGGAATAATTTACCTTTAGGAGTAGTGAGTGTATCTAGCTGGTTTGGATGATTTATATCCTCCCTCGATGAGTCCTTGACTCCCTGGAGGTCTCAGATAATAATAATAATATCAAAGTCACAAAGAGCATAATTTTTGCATTACTGGGTTCCTGGCAAAAGTGTTCTTTGGATGTGGAGAAAATGATAGTACCATTATTCAAATGACATTTCAGTTCTATAACAATGTACAAATGTATCCCCTTCCCATTCAAAACAGAAGTTTGGGACAATGTACGTGTGCTTTTATTTTCAATAAGGTGGTAAAGAACCCACCACTAATATTCTGCGTATCCCAGTGATGTGTTTACTGTGAAGTGGCTGGTCCTGACCATCACAGCGAAATGAACTATAGTCTGTCCACTTCTAGCAGTGATTTTCAGATCTGCACTTACATTTGGGGACTGTACTTAGTGGGAAAAACAATATGGAGGAGAACGCTGCATAGGTAGATGGAAGAAAAGATGATGAGAAGTTTGTTCAGTATGTTTGAAGCTGTACAGTTGCATGTCTCCGACATCATTAAAAAAAATTAGAGGAATGGTAGCGTCTAGTTCAGCAGCAGTGCCCAAAAAGTACCTACAGAAAAGGCATAGGGCACAAACAGAGCAACTAAAAAGTGAGTCTGTGAGAGCAGGCTCACCTCTTTAAGTAGATTGCCCTCTTCTACAGAAAAAATATTCTAAGGTTGGTTAGATCTGAGACTTATAAAGTGTTTGGGATTGAATAGAAGACAAGTAATGCTTTGAATGAGAGAGAACCAGTTTTTTAAAGGATGAGGAAGATACAAACACTTTAAATCAATAGCTTCCTCAGCTTCTAAAAACTAGGCATTCTTTTCCACTCAAGAAGTTATTTTACACCCACATAGCTAACCCCATATAAATCCCAAATCTGCACACCCTTAGAATACTGTTCACAAAATGGTAGCTGTTCCAACTAACTGATTTCTGCATAGTATCCTGACCTAGGCAAAATGCTTTTATCCCATAGTCATTTGGTTCAATAATGAGCCAAATGACTGTGGGATAAAAGTATCATTGATCAATGATTACTGATAATGTAATCATTGATCAATGATGATATAAAATGCAATTGTATGGCACTGCATATTTGAAAAGCTAGTATGGTGGGTAGTCAAACTGAAAAAAAATTATATGGAATAAGAGAGAACAGTGTTTTGACTAATTTCTCTGTTATTCCATATAAATTTATTCAACCGATTCCCCATAAACCACTTTTAATTTATGGATCTGAGAGCTAGGTTTGGAAATACAGATATAAGAGTTTTGTCAAAAATTAGAAGAGTGAAATAGTTGGCACGAATGGCAGAATCATATTAAAAATGAAGATATCAGAAACAAACTTAACACTGTTAGCATTCAGAAATGCAAAAGCAGAGCTAATCTCAGGTAGTATGCTTTTCCAGAGAATCTTGGCATCGAACACCTGCTTTGCTAATCTTTCACTGAATTCTATTTAAGTGGCCATACTACCTTAGATTAGCTCTGTTCACAGATTCTTGAAAGCAAACATTGTCAAGTTCCTTCCTAATATCTTCATTCTTTAATAAAAAAAAGAGGAGTGAACAGATTCTGCCATCTGTTCACTCCTCTAATTTTTCTCAGAACTCTCACATCTGTGGTCTCTAGTCTTTGATGAAATGCTTTATTTCTATCCCAACTCTCAGATCCATAACTTACTGATTTGAACAGCATTGTCTTGTATACTACTAGATTGGTGTTTTGGCTAATTTCTCTCTTATTACATATAAATTTATTCAAGTGGCTCCAAGGTATACCAGTTTTTGCTTATTCTGTTGTTTACTTCAATATTTGATTTGCCAACGTCACTAAAAACTGTGCCTAAATAGTCGAAATATTTTACTTGTTCTATAGGTTCTCCATTGAGAATGCAGCTGAAGTTTTATATGTTCCTGCCTATTTTCACAGTTTTGGTCTTTTTTATTGCTGATTTTCATGCTAAATTTACTACAGCTGTTATTCAATTTGGTTAGTGAATCCTGGAGACTTTCACGGGATGTGTTTAGGAGTATAACATCATCTGTATAAAGCAAAGAGCTAAGTTTGATATCTCTGATTCCAATATCAGGTTTAATGCAACTTTCTTTCATGGTGTAATACATATATAGATGATGAATAAGAGTAGAGATAATATGCATTCTTGTCTTACACCTGATTTTACATGAAACTATCTTAATGTATTTCCTTCACTTTTTCCTGCTGGCTTACAATGTAAATATATAGACTATGAACCAGTCTGTATAACATTCCATTTATCCAATATAACTGTAGTATTTTGAAAAGTTTTCTCTGGGCATGTTGTTGTATGCTTTTTTTATAGAACTACAAAACTTAACAGATCCTTATTATTATTATGGGTACCTACATGGAGTCCGAAGACTCATTACAAGAGACCCCAAACTATCATACCTCTCTTTGAACCCATTAACAGACAAAGCACTCACAAATGACTCTGGCAACCCATTTCACTCATTCACAACTTCCCAAGCAAAAAAATCTAGTCCTCACACCCCTATTAACCACACCTATATTCAACTTCCAGGGATAACCCATTATTTTGGTCTCTCTAGCCAAGTGCTGAAAAAATTCCTCCTGTACCTATCCTATAAAACCCTTTAAGCAACTGAAATCTTTCTATCATATCTCTTCTTTTTCTCCTATCAACCAACTTCTGCAATCCACACACCTACAATCTATCCTCACAAGAACATTCCACAAACCACTCACCACCATCTTGGTCACTTGCCTCTGAATCCTCTCCCCCACCTCCTCATCCCCAAGAAACCGAGAGGACCAAACTTGAGCACAGTAATCCAGATATGGGCATATCAGGGCCTTATAAAGAGGAATAACAACTTCCTTATCTCTACTTGTTAATGTGTTCTTCAATAGCCAAGTAATCTTATGGGCTACCTTAGCAATATGTCCTCTAAACTTTAACACACTGTCCTCCACCATCCCTAAAGCTTCATCTATTTCCTGGAGTACGGTGGCATCAATGAGATAGAATGCCACCCATTACCTTTTGCCCATACTGACAGCCTATTTAAATCATCCCACAAGCTCTCCACATTGCCTTGATTCGCTATTTCTCTATATTAACTATATTACCCTACCTAATTTTGCATCATCAGCAAATAACTATTTCTTTTCAGGTTATTTCCTATATCATTTATGTACAAATTAAACAACAATGGTCCCAGCACTGAATCTTGTGGCACACCGCTTGCCACCTGTTTTCCCCTCGATTCTGCCCCTCCATATATCATTTTTTGATATCTTTCCAGCAGCCATCCTCTTATCCACTTAAACAGTGTCATATCCATCCCCATTTGTTTTAATTTACATAACAGAGTTCCATGTGGTATTCTGTCAAATGCCTTTGCAAAATCCAGCAAAATCATTGTGAAGCCATTTAATTTATCCATCTCAGCTGTTACTCTATTATAAAAAGTTAGTAAATTACTAAGGCATGAATGACCCTTCACAAGGCCATACTGATCCTCATACAATATCATATCTTTATCTACCCATTCTCGAATTCTCTTTTTTAACATTTTTTTAGTACTTTTACCACCATGCAAGGGAATTATTTTGCTCTTTTTACACTCCTTTGGAAGTCTACCAGAGCTGAGACTTAAATTAAACAGCCTAGTCAGAGGTATTGTCAGTTCCCTTGCGCATTCTTGCAAAACCCCGAGCTGGTATTCCATCTAATCCCACAGTTGTATTTTGTTAAGCTTTGATAAATTGAGATTTTGTGTATTCTGATGGGTGGACGGTTGCATGGAGGAGCATCTCTGTCCAGGAGTACTCGGATGAAGGATTAGCGAAGAGTTCTGTTAGGAATCCCGAGGTCCTAATCGTACGATGAAAGAATACATCTCCATTTGACTGATGGGCAATCCATGGAAAGGGCTCAGCATCTAGGCAACAGGCCTCATGGAAGCGGAATCGCCTTATGCTATCATTATATCTGGAGTGGGCTAGTTATGCTGGGATCTTGTGGACTTGTCTTTGACTGAAGAAATCCATGCCATAGCACTGACTAAATGAATCGGAAGGGAGATCGATCAGAGAACGGCAGTCAGAAGTTGAAGGAACACATATGAAGAACCAGTGTGTACAGTAGCATTGAAAATTCTTTGTCTATATAATGTGTATAAGAAAATTAAGATGTTATAAATGAGATTAAGGGAAATTGAGGATTGAGGACTTTCATATAATTAAGTCAGGACTGTAGCACCTTAATATTAGAACGCCTAGTGAGGTAACTCCTATACGGTTAAATTAATGTGTATGTTTTTGAAAGTATTAAGAAGGTTTAGTCTGAGTAATGTGATATGATATGAAGATTAATGTGAATATTGCAGTCGAGTTTTGTCAGTTTGTGAAATAACATATTGATGTTGCTTCTTGATGTCCTGCTTAATAAGGATACCTATAGTTTTCTCTCATTAACATTGAAGTTTTGGATTGAGAGTTTCTTTATGTTGTAAATTATATTAATGTGTCAAATAAACCTTTGCTATCTTTAATCTGAGTGTCTGAGTATCAGAATCTGATGCCCCCACTTGCAAAAAGATACAAATCTAAGCGGGAGAAAATAGATTATGTTATAGGTCACGATTGCAAATCAGTAGTCATTATAGTACACCTTTGAGATCACTTCTTGATTAAGACATGTTTAACTTAATCTAATAGCTTAGGTGGCACAGCAAAAAAATATAAATATTCCTAATGCTTTAAGAGAAGTGAGATTTCAAAGACTTTGCCACGCTGGTTTTGGCTCGACCCTGAGGCAATTCTTTTGTGTTTTAGAGGTACCACATGACTCCTTAGGAAGGACCCAGCATATAGTACATATATTAACAGAATTTAAGAAAGGGGGACACAACATTTACATTGAGATTCTGCAATATCGGAAAAACCTCCAATTCATCCACCTCTGTTCCCAAATTAGAGTTCTGTCACATAGAATAAAGCAGTAAATTACTAGGATGGTATAGACTTGCAAAGTGGTCATTCAATAAGTCAACTATTTTATCTGATTCTCTCTTCTCGTGACCATCATTGCCATTGGTTAATCTTCCATAGTCATTCTTTCTCTTACTCACCACATAATGAAAGAACTCTTCAGGATTTCCTTTGGCCTGCTCAGCTAGATTCTTCTCATAACCTGATTCTGCCTTCCTTGCCATGCTGGTCACCAAAAACACACAAAAAGATGCACTAAGAGATGCAAGGCAAACAAAACTACGCAATATTAAATAAATTTATCAACGATAATTGAAAATAATACTTATCTTATCCGGAGCTTTCACGAACACTACACACTACGAATCCCTCTAGCGGCGACAGCCCCAATAAAATATGTTATAAAGACACACAAAATACTCTAAAAACACGAAAATCGTTCTAATATACTATAAAACCAATTTTCTAAGGAAAAACACACACAAAAAACACCAAAAATCACCAATTTTACACGAGCGCTAAATTACACCGACCACTCACCATATAACCTTGAACCCAACTCGGGTTCGAGGTTATATGGTGAGTGGCATTTTCAAGCACCTTAAGCCACGAAATTTGGTCTATTTTATACGACATCTCGTGCACTGCAGTGAAGAAAGAATTTAAAAAAAGTATGAGATCGACACATCAAAAAATTTGAAAATTTAAAAAAGAACCCAGTCTCGAAACCACAACTTCCTACTGAAACGGTAGTCAACCTTTCGTCATTTAGTGTGAAACCTGAAGCACTCGACGCCCTCGCACGTGGCTACAACTTCGCCATTGCACCCAGAAGAATACTTGCTGAAGATATTATGATACGAATTGAACGTGGGATACAACACCTTAAAAACCACGTCGCCAACGATATTAGACTGGATGTGGCTTGTATTCTGACCAAAGCTAAACCACCAAAAGCCAACATGCCCAGTAAGGAAATTAAATTTCTACTAGTATTAAAGTAAAACAAGAAAAATAATAATCACCAAAGCTGATAAAGGGAATGCCACAGTACTGCTTAATCAAAAGGATTACACAGGTAAACCGAAAGCTCTATTGTTAGATCAGGCTACTTACCTCCCTATCAAGTACAATCCCATCAACTCACAAATTAGAAAACTCCACAGGCTCCTTAAGAAAGTCATTTCTTACCCTGTGGAAATCACTAACAAATTAAAACCATTTAACTCCATAACCCCCCCCCCTCCTGTATTTATGGACTCCCAAAAATACATAAGGAAAATATGCCATTACGTCCCATAGTGGATGGCACTGATTCACCCACATACAAACTAGCTAAACATTTGGCCAAAGCTCTCTCACATTATACTGGCAACACACCCTCACACATAAAAAACTCAGCCCACTTCAAAGCCAGTATAGAAAACCTTACACTCAAACACACTGACATAATGGTCAGTTTTGATGTCTCCTCCTTATTCACAAATGTCCCACTCAAAGAATCTTTAGAGCTAATCCAAGCTAAATTTCCTCCCGAAATCACAGCCCTATTTCAGTTCACTATGAACTCAGGCTATTTTGTTTGCAAGGAAAATTCTACAAACAAATAGAGGGGACAGCCATGGGTTCTCCACTCTCCCCACCCTTGGCCAACTTTTATATGGAGACCTCTGAAGAGAAAGCCTTAAACTCTGCCCCACAAAACCAACCATTTGGCTTCGCTATGTTGATGATGTGTTCGCTATTTGGCCACATGGCTCTGATGCACTCCTCTCCTTCCTAACACACCTAAACAACCAACCACCCCAGAATCAAATTCACTATGGAATAAGAAAAAAACAACTGCCTTCCTTTCTTAGACAAACTAGTCACCCGCCAGCCTAATGGAACCTTGGTTTTCTCAGTCTATAGAAAACCCACCCATACAGGCAGATAGATTCACCAACAATCCCACCACTGCTTCTTGCAACAATACAGAATCATTAAGACACTACACAACAGGGCTAAACTTATCTGTTCAAATGGCAATGCCCTAACCATAGAACTAAACCACATTCTCAACACTTTCTCAGCCAATGGCTACCCCCCCCCCCCAAAAAAAAAAATCCAAAAAATATTGAAACCTCCCTCACAACAAGGATTACTCTAAATCCATCACCATACCCTATATCTGAGGCACCTCGGAAAAAATTACAAAAATCCTAAAAAAACATGACTTAACTTCTTGTTACAGACCATATAAAAAATTGGCCTTCTCCCCCCTTATCTGCTCTACTAAAGACCAACCCCCCCCCCAGACCTACCAGGTGTATGCCAGGTCCCTTGCAGCTGTAAGCCTGTCCTACTTTGGCCAAACAGGCAGGACAGCAAATATCAGAATTTCAGAACACAAGGACTACATCTGGTTTCACCAATACAGCCACTCTGGTCTTGCTGACCATGTGCTGGATACCTGCCATAGAATACGATGGAAGAAAGCCACGATAATACACCGTAGTAAATACAAATATGAAAGGCTTTTCATGGAATCAGCTTCAGCTCTAAGAAACAATCCAAAACTCAACAAATTTGGCTGCATGAGACTGCCTCAAATTTGGGAAACCTACATCAGAAGACCTTCAGCCCAATCGCCCAAGAATACCAACATTGCCCGCTAGGGGGCACCATCAGGACTTTAGGAGAAATAATAGCTTCCTGCTTCTTCCTCATTTACTGTTTGTTGTGCCTGTGCACGTGTCTTGTTGTTAAGTTCTTGAAAATGGCAACGTGATGTTGCCAAAATATTGAAGTATATTAAAATTTATTTTAATGTATATCCTATTGACGTAATTTCTTTAAATTATTTAGTAAAAAATGCATAACCAACGTCTAAGCCTTTCCACGAGAACTGCTTCTTGTAGATGACCCTTAACTATATCCCATGCACTATTCATATCCTTTCACTCAGTGTTTTATGCCATGGTACAGATTTAGTTTCTTCCTAAGCATGCCATAATCATCTGCTTTGTAGTTCCACAAATACTCTTTCTTGATGGAATATTTCTCATGTTTTACAATATCTAAAGTCAAGACCACATGGTCACTTTCACCAGTTAAAGGCAATTTTGTTTACCTTGGTTATGGATAGCTCTTTTGATCTTATGACCAGGTCCAATACTCTTACACCCCTAGTTCCCCTCCATCACATGCTGCCTTAATAATTATCTCTTAGCAGGTGTATATATTCTCTTTCCTTTCTGCCATGTGATCTTTCTTCCTTCCAGTCTATATCTCCATAGTTGAAGTCCCCCACAATAATCAAATCATATTCCATGATCTTTCAACTATTTGTCCTAAAGTTAAAATCTGACCTAGACAACTTCCATTTGGCCTAAATCCAGCTTGCTCTTCTCTAAGTTGCTTTTCCAGAATTTTTCTCAAAATCCCTTTTCAAGTATGCTTGCATAAATCTGGAACACTTTGTAGAGAAATTCATCTGTAATTCTCATATTCAACTCTATTCTTCCCTTTTTTACTGATGGGAACTATGAAAGTGCTACTTTCATCATCTAGAATTGGACCTTCTCACCAGGCTCTCTGAATTATGCAATGAGCTGCAGCAAAACTTTCATGCCTCCATATTTAAGCATTTCTGGTTGAATATCATCTATTCCAGCTGCCTTTCCACAATTCAAGTTTTCGATTCTGTTGGAATTTTTATTTGCTTTTTTTTTTTTTCCCAACCTTAAGTATCAATGTGTACTGCTTTTTGCATTCTTCTTGAAAATCTTTTAATACTGTTCTGTGGATGCTTCTTCTATTTTTTTTTTTTTTAAATTATCCCATGGTATTATTACTCCAGGGTTGTTGTAAAGTTCACATTTAGAAATATTCATAAAAGTTAGTAAATGGCATTGGTGATGCTTCCTTGATGTTACAGATTTTGCAGATGGGGAAGACTTTTATGCCATTACTAAACTTGATTGGTCTTGTGTAGCTGGTCTTGAGGCAAGAGATCATGGTAGCAGCACAGCAATTAAACTTAGAATTGATGGCAGCTCCTGGTTTTTCTGCTAAATACCAGTGGTGAGTCATGTCCTGGAGAATCATTCTTTTTACGTTTTCTTTTTGAGTAGTTTTAAAAAGATTGAAATCTGTGGTATCACTTGATGTTGCAGCCATTTTTGCAACATCAAGTGAATCTCACAAGGGATGGAATCCATTGGAAAATTATTTCAGAATCTTTATGTAGTTTGTTTGTGTTTTTTGCTATGTCTCTAAGTATTTCTTGATGGCAAGTGTCAGCAGTTCTTAATAGCTTGAAGGGCTGCTAAGGAATCTGTGAAAAATATAAATTCCTTTGGGTGTTGTTTATCCAAATGTTGCAGTGCTGTGTTAATGGCTATTAATTCTGCATGGTATATGAGTTGCATCCTATACTGTTGGTTGTGTTTAGTTCTATATTTTGAGAGCCATAGATGAGTACACCACTCCCAGAACTGCCATTTGGATTTTTGGAGCCATCTGTGTACATCTTTACTGAGTCAAGTCCATGTTTCAATATTTTTGAAAGATTTAACGATCTCAAGATTTCAGGGTTTTCTAGGATTTTTCTCATGTTTCCCTATTTCAAAATTAATAACTATATTTTTCCTGTCTTGATTTGGAGGAAATGCTGGGTGGTTGGCTATTTTATTTGGACAATCCAAGGGAATTTTATTTTCCATGATTTCATGCATTGTTGATTTTTTCTTTATTCTGTTTGTTGGTTGGCACTTTTTAAAAAGTTCACTTGTTCTATGATGTGCAAGGCTGGCTCTTTTTTTCAAAAAATTTAGCAAGAGTTTCTTGCCACCTAATTTTTTAAAGGAACAAGGTTGGATTTCAATTCTGCTATATTTCCAGGAGTTATATTCCTTAGTCCACATATGATTCTAGCTGCATTTTTCTGAATTTTTATAACATTGTCTAAACTGGTTTGTGATGTTTGCATCCAGATGAGCAAAGCATATTCCATTATGGGTCGGATAATAGAGGTGTATATGACTTTTAAAGTTTTAGCATCAGCTCCCCACTCTCTACCAGAGATACTCTTCATGATATTTAGTCTTCTTTTTGTTCTGATTGCAACACTGTTATGTTTATTGAAGCCTAGTGATGGATCCAGAGCAACTCCAAGGTATTTGGGGTTTCATTAAATGTAATTAGTTGATTGATTGATTGATTAGATTAATCTTTGGTCTCCATTTTCTGAGGTGGTTATTAATGATAAATACATAAATTTCTGATTTAGTAAGGTTAATTTTGATTTTTTGGTTTTCACAGTATGTAGATAAACTTTCAATGGCTTGGTTTAAGTGACCTTCTGCTGTTTCTAAGTTGTTGTGAGCTGAGAATAATACCAAATTATCAGCAAACATAGCTGTCGTTGTTTCTTTATTTATATTTTTGTCTAAGTGGTTTAAGTAGATGGAAAACAGGAGTAGGCTCAAAATGCTGTCTTGAGGGAGTCCCTGCCTTATTTTCACTTTCTTGGAAAAGGTATTATTTATTCTAACTCAAACTGTTCTATTTCTTAGAAAGTCATAAATCCAGTTTGGAACCTTCCCTTCTATTCCAATATGATAAAGTTTGGAAAAGAGTTTCTGCCTCCACACCTTGTCAAAGGCATTGCTAAAATCTATAACAGCTGCAATGTTGGATTTGGTAAGTTTGATCTGGAAGTTATCTTAAATTGACTGGGTTAAGTAGAAAAGTTGATCAGTTGTTGAGTGATTTCTTCTAAAGGCAGCCTGAAAATGTGTTTAGATAGTAATTCAAATGTTGGAGTATCATTTTTTCCATCAATTTTCCTGGAAATGAAGTCAGTGAAATTGGTCTATAACTTCCTGGTTGGTCTTGAGGTTTGTTAGGCTTTAAGACTGGTATGTGGCTGCCTTCCTTCTATTGGAGCTTTTCCTTGTTTTAGGCTATTGTTGTATAGGCTTGTTAATGCTTGTTTTGTTTAGCAGTCTTTCAAAATATGCCTATTTTGCAAGATGAAAAAACAGTTTTTGAGAGAAAAAATCCTTCCACTGCTGTATGAGAGTTGCTGATCACCTTCAGCTGAAAAGTCCTGATAATGTACTGTTGGGTCCTAGAAGGAATTCAAACCCAGGTCTTTTCAACCAAAGGGAATTGTTAAAACTGACTGAACTATGGAGGCTCTTGATCCAAAAATGCTGTTTCACAGGGCTCAACAAATATGCTGGCAAGTAGCTCCAGAATGGACAAAATAGAATAATTTTTATTTAATAAAAAATAAGTTTCTAGACAAAATCTTAACCTTTAAGAAAACACAGAAGAATATAATATAAAGGTGGCATTCTATTAGCAAAAATTAACAGAACAAATTATGTTTTCTAAAAATTTAAAGTTTCATGTGTTAAGGCTCAAGTGCTAAGAAGGACATCATGTTGGAATATTTACAGCACCAGGAAAGGATTAAAAACTAATTTTAATGCTTCCAATATTTCGCCTGTCACTGAGACATCGTCAAGGATTACAAATAACTTGTAACACAAACACAACACATGAGTGACTCTAAAGTCCTATTTAGGTGGTGTGTCCTCTGACAATTACAGTTTCCCAAATTTTGGAAAAGTTTTATGCATCCATATTTATTTAGGTAGAACAATAAAAACAACATTAAATTTCCTTCATGTTGGAGGTTTAATGGAATATTTACATCACTATGAAAAGATTAAAAACTAATTTTAATGTTTCCAATGCTTTCCAAAGACATCTTCAAGGATTACAAATAACTTGTAACACAAAGGCAACACAATACTAAATGAAACACATGAGTGACTCTAAAGTCCTATCTACATGGTGTACCCTCTATGGGCATTTGTAGATAGCCTAGGATGTAAAGTGAGACCTCTGACAATTACTGTTTTTCCAAATTTTGGAAAGTTTTATGCATCCATATTAATTTAAATTCAGTTGATTTCTGAGTGGCACCACAGATTATAAAAACAGTCTTTCCTTTTTGAATTTACTATGGTGGAGCATGGTGGCTTTATTCCAGGAAATCCTGTGGATTGTATCCATTACATGGTCTGCAAGGCTAGATTGACAATCTAGTGGTGATTGCAGGTGAATGATTTGTGTTCTTCTAAGCAGATGATTAATCTGCCTGTCTGTCCAAAGTAAGCCAGCTTGCAGGAACAGTACCCTGTTCCTGCAATCTGGCTTACTTCAGACAGACAGGCAGATTAATCATCTGCTTAGAAGAACACCAATCATTCACCTGCAATCACGATTATGGTCAATCTAGCCTTGCAGGTATTGGATACAATCCACAGGATCTCCTGAAAAAAAAAAAAAACACCATGCTCCATCCTACTAATCACCATGGGTAGGATTTTGTAGATTATTATATTTCCGGCTATTTGCCTGCTTCTGTTTAGGAGTGCCTCAGTTGAAATGTCATTGCTCTTTTTTCATGGATTCTTAGGGCACTGTAGATGTATATTTATCAATAAATATATGTTGCATAGAGGACAAGAAATTTGCACATACCTTTTTCTGGGTGTTGTGGCTCTTCTTCTTTCGTGTTGTCCAAACTACTGCGTGTGTGTGTGGGGGGGGGGGATTTTGGCAAGTGGGAGAATTGAAATAACAAATGGGAAAAACCCGGGTTTTTCTGAATAACATATATATACATATATATTATAAGTGACGGGCAGAGCGTTTTTTATATATTTATATGAGGTGGGAAAGGGTGAAAGGAGTTGAAAATAGCAACTGATTTTTGGAGGGGGTTGACGGGGTGCGGTCCGTTTCGACTATTCGTGGTCGTCATCTGAACACATGGAGGAAGTGGATGCTATGTCAGGTCGGGTAGGTGCTTCTGCTTTTGAAGTGTTTGTGTTATCGCCTATTGGCGATAACACAAACACTTCAAACACTTCAACGATAACACACATAAAATTGTGACCTCAATTTTATGTTGTGTAGCTTCCAAACCTCTGAGATTATGTAGGGCCTGTGTACGTTGATAGAGTTCGCATCACACTTTATGGCTATTGTTTCTGATATTCTAAGCATTGTTTCATTGTCTTGTCTGTCTACTATGATGGCCTTGTCGATCTGCAGGGTATGTTTTTGTTCAAGGGCGTGGACAGCTATTTCCGTTTTTCCTGTGTTTTGTATTCCATTTTTCTTTTTGATGTTGTGTATTTTAGTATTTAAATGTTCTGTAACAGGGATGTTACAAACGTGGAAGTGTTCTTGTAGTCTTGCCCATAAAGACCTGATGGCGGAACCTGTGTAGGTGATATCACAGTCTTTTTGGCAGGGAAAGGAAATTTATAGACTACATTGTGGTGTTCAAATATTTCTTTTTGTGTCTGAGATTTAGTGGGTTTTAGGAGATTTACAAATTTTTGGTTTGTGGTGAATACCAGTTTGTAGTCAGTATGTTTGAAGATGTATTTGTAGGCTTTGTATGTGTTTTGGGTGTATGGTATTTTGATAATTTTTTGTGTAGGGAAGTTTATTTTGGCGGTTTTTGGCAGTCTTGTTTGCATAATTTATTAGTTGTGTAGGATAGTTGCAATTTTCGAAGATCTGTGTTAGTTTTTTTATTTCTGCGTTTAGATTACTCTGATGGGTTGAAAATTTGTCGCATTTATGAATTGTGATAAGATGACAGATTTTTTAACGGAATATGGATGGTATAAGTGGAAATGGAGGTAGTTTCCGATATGTGAAGGTTTGTGGTATACTTTCGTGGCTATTTTGTTGTGTGTTCTGGTTAGTGTCAAGTTTAAGAAATTGATGGATTTGTTCTGTTCAGTTTCTATGGTGAATTTTAGTCTGTTGCTGTAACTGTTTAGGGACGCTTTTAAGGTGGTGATGTGTGTGTAGGATTTTCAATGCACAGAATATCATCCACGTATCTGCCATAAAATGTGATGCCGGGGGGGGGGGAGAAGGGTGAAGTAGGAGTGATTCTACATGTGCTAGGAATAATTCCGCTAGTTGTCCGCTGATGTTTTGGCCCATGGGGAGTCCGAAGATTTGAATGTACATGTTGTTGTTGAACTTGAAGAAGTTTGCCGAGATTATTAGTTTTATTAGGTTAATAATGTCGTTGGGCATTAGTTTAGTACAAGAGTGTAGGGTGTGGTCTTCTGTGAGTAGTGTGTGTACGATGTCTAAAGTTCTGGGGACATCCACGTTGGTGGATAAAGAGGCTGCACCCAATGAAGTGAGGATGTCATCTTGGGATAGGGTTAGGTTTGTTATTTTCATGAAAAGGTCGTCCGAGTTTTTTATCATGATTTTATAGAATTTGTTGACCCCTGTTATTTCAGCTTTGTGAACATGTATCGCAATGCTATTATGATATGCTGATTTACCTAGCTTGTTCATGCATGCTCTACTAGCTTAAGATGATTTCACACATGTAAAACAAAGTACTCACTGTTTACTAATTATTAATACTAATGTCTAGCTGCTAAGTGTAAATGCTAAGTTTCACAGAAATTAGTAGTATTTTCTGTATGCTAATTGAATTTTCTTACTTTCTAAACTTTAATTTTTCTACTTTCTAAATCAATTTTGTCACTTTGCTCTTCAAAGAAGCAAGTTCTCTTGGTTTTTAATTCTTTTAAGTATCCAAGGATCAGGGATATTTAAGTATCTCCGATACTTCAGGAAATACTTGTAAAAAAACATAATATAACAAAGATAATTCCTTGAAGCATTATATAAACATGCATCCATTAATTTATTTACAGGTTCTTTTACACAGTTAGTACACTTGACTGTCACTATAGCAAACACCATTATCAATAACTTGCTCACTATACCAAACTACTGAATAATCACAACCAATCATGCTAGCACAATACTACAGGAAATCTAAGTAAACTATTCAGTGTAACATACTATTCCTGCGATCCCAAATGACAATTTTTTCAGTGGCATAACACATGACTACCCATTGCACTAGAGTTACTCGCTGTTACTAGAGCAGGTGGAATGTATTTTGGATTAAAAAATGCCACATGTATACAATGGATATTTTAATTCAACATATTAACTGATTCATCATTTTTAATGCCTAAGACTAGTATACTAATAATACTTTTTTTTCTTTTTATTTATAATATAGTTCTTAGCTCAGTGAATTTATGCAACAAAAATATAACAAAATTACCTTCACATTTTAATCTCAATGCTAACTGAATGTTAAAATTTTTCCTCATATCTGATGGCAAAATCTGAAATACTGTTTCAATTGTAGCAGCAGGATAGGAAAGTACCTGAAAAGCACTAAGAAATACATTGCATTTTATTATCAGACTTATTGCAAAGGTCTCACTCAACCAAAAAACATATCTACTACAAAGTAATTTAAACTCATTCACACTTTGCATTCACAAACTACTCGGGTAATGTATTACACACAACAAATCCCTTTCACGTAAAAAATCTACTTCTCACTCTCTAGTTCAACAAATTCTTATGCACCTTACAGGAATGACCTTTTTATTCTACAACTCTCTGTATAATCTTCTTCAGATTAATAGGGTAAAACCCCATTGTCATATCATCTCTCCATTAAGCTCTCTGTCCACTAAGCTCTATAATTTACATTTCCTCAACCACTTTTCTTAACCAACACTCCAGAGAACTGATACTTCCTTGACTTCTTGTAGAGTTTCCTTATGACAGTGAAATGTAGGTGACCAAACTTGCAGACACTGATTTACATGTGGTCTGATCAAGGATCTGTACAGTGGGACTAGCCCCTTATCTTTAATTGCCAGGTGTCCTCTTAATCATAGCAGCAAAATACTCTTCATCTTCACATCTTGCAATGTGATGTCCAAATTAGATGTCTCTGCTGACATCTCCTAATGACAACCACAAATCCTAAATCTAATTCACTTCCTGAATTGATGTCCACCAATACAAAAGACAGCCTTACACTTGTACATTCTAAAATGCAAAAGCTTGCATTTATTACCTTTAAAATAGAAACCCTTACTTAACTATCCACACCAAAAACCTAAGTCTTTGGGAAAGGAAATGACAACAATGTAATTCATAAATAAACATCAAGAAACAACTGATCCTCTATCACTCTTGGCCTCACAGCTTCTTTAAAAGCTCCTCAGATCAATTAAAGTTATCTACTGTTTCTAATACATATTAGCATTTGGCTAGTATTAAACTCATATAATGTCAAAAAAATACATACATACATATATACATCTTCAAGGCCCACCTTTCCTAATTGGGTTGTGGGGGCAGCAGCTGCAAGAGGAACTTCCAATGGTCACGGTCCTCTACCACCAAGCTCAGGTGTTCTGGTGGAACTCCCAAATGTGTCCACCCAAGGTTTTGGATATAATCTATCCAGCGAGTCCTTGGCCTTCCATGTGGCCTCCCACCCTCTGGCTTGGCAAAGAGGGCCTGCTGGGGGGAGCCTTTTTTGTGGCATTCTGACCAGTTGCCCGTACCAATGTAACTGTGATCTCTCAACACGGAGAAGCAACAGTTGAGTATTGAGGGGTTCCTGAATTGCAGAGCTTCTGGCTCTGTCGAGCCTTGTCAGCCCTACAACCCCTTGAAGGAACCTCATTTCAGTCGCTTAGATTCGTGTCTGCATTCTTTCAGTCATTACCCAACTCTAATGACCATAGGTGAGGATGGGGACATAGACTGTATTGAAGACAGCCAGCTTTGCCTTCTGGCTTAACTCCTGCTTCAATACTACCGAATGGCCAAGCTCCTGCAATATTGCGCTTGCTGAGCCAATCTGAGTATCTAGCTCTACGTCCCACTTTCCATCACTCGTGAATATGGATCCAAGGTATTTAAACTTTTCCACCTGCCTCAGTGGGACTCCACTCACAGGTAGAGTGCACTGGGATGGTTGTCTTGAGACCACAAATTGTTTCAGTTTTGGCTACACTGATCTTCATTCCAGCTTCTGCACAAACAGCTACAAACCTATCCAGGGTCCACTGGAGGTCATCTGTGGAAAAGCTAAGCAGAACTAGGTCATCTGCAAAAAGCAGATGTCCAATGCTACATCTTCCAATTCTGACACACTCACTGCTTTGGCTGTGCCTATCAATCCAGTCCATAAATATTATGAAAAGGAGGGGTGACAGAACACACCCTTGGCAGAGGCCAACAGAGACTGTGAAAGGTTCAGACTTTGTGCTGTTTACCCTGACGCAAAACTCCGGGCATTCATACAGGGACTTGATGGCAGCTAATAGATGGCCATCCACTCCATACTCCTCTACTACTTGCCAAAGTTTATCCCGAGGAACACAGTCATATGCCTTCTCAAAGTCCACAAAACATGTGTAGACATTCTTGGCATATTCCCAAGATTTCTCGAAGACTTGCCTTAAAGTGAAGATTTGGTCAGTTGTGTTTCTACCAGGACGAAAGCCACTTATAAAAATAAGAGCACTTATAAAAGCAGACTGCTCTTATAAAAATAAGAGCAGTCCTGAATTGATTTTTCTAGTTTACCAGTTTGTCCATCTCTGCTACATGGCAGCCTATCAGTTAGTCTGTCTTCCCCAAAAGCTTTAGCCATGTCAAATAGCACAATTTTAAACTAACTTTCCAGCATAGAATGGTTTCTTTGCCTTGCTATTCTTTTAGAAACAGAAATCAAGGCAATTACAAATGCCTCTACAGTTTTTGTTAGATATAAATATAATTAACTAAATTTATTAATGAAAATATAACCTTGTAACTTCTTTCATTTGTATAAAAGTGTGCATTTTGCTTAAAATAACTACAGCATAAGAGCACATTGTGTACAGCATTTGAAACATATAATCATATAAAAGTTACAATCAAGTGGTTATTTGGTTTATTCTTCATTTGATTGCCACAAAATTTCATTCTGCAGGTTGCCAGTTAGACACAGCAATGATCTAAACTCACCGTCTTATTAACATCTAACCTCCTCAGCACTTCGTACACCAATCATTACCTGAATTCCATCTAATATTCATCTTCCATCTAGATTTTGAATTCTCAGTAGAATGAAATACAAATGGAATAGAATATGAAAATTCATTTTTGATCCCTCTCCCCTCAACTTTTAAAACTACAAGCATACTAAATTAGCAGAAATTAAAAAGATGCAAGATTTAATTACCTGATTAAGTAGGAAGAGAAAAACAAAATGATATTAAATGAAATATTATATAAATCTAATCCAACCTGAACAGTGGGATCCTAAAGATTTATTCAGGTAATAAGAATCAGAGAACAGAAGGAAAATACATAACGCTCAATGACAATTCAGCATGAGAATAAACTTCTTAGATGGGAGGCGGTATACAAGACAGTAAAACTTATTTGCTATGGTGCCTAACTCTCACTGAAGCTCAGTACTGAAGTTTTTTTGTTTTTAATCTGATCCACACATGAAAGGCTCAAGACCTACAGCACATTAGTGCCATGTGTGAGTAAAAAGAACAGAAGAAAGGAGGAATCTGTTCACATTTTGCTTGAACAGCTAAGTGTAGTAATATTTGGGGAAGACTGTTCTCAAGGGCAGAAGTAGATGGCATGAAGGAGGAGGCAATGAAGTTGGTCCAGTGAGTTTCAAGATGGACTGCAAAGGTGTTGGTTAGCAGTTGCTTTTGTTTTAATGATTTAGGAGGAGGGTAGAGGAATAATAGTGGCCAATTCAGCAGAGCAATTTCCATTCCATGAAAATATCTGTAGAAGAGGCACAAGGCAGAAACTGAATGTCTGTGAGAGAGGGACTGAACTGAGTGAGAGAGAGAGAGAGATCATTTTTTTTTTATTTCATATGATGATAAAACAACTGTGGGTCTCTTTTATGTGGGAGGTATGGCGGCATCTCAAACCCCCCCATTTTATCCGGGCTCAGGACTGGCATAGCTGATGAATCAGGCCTATGGTTGGGAGGGACCATTTCTTAAGTATTCCTCACTGTAATCTGTGTGTGTTTATGGGACGAAAAGCCTGAGTTTCTGAGTGAAAAAAACCCCTTACCTCTGTATAAGACTGGCTAACTCGCCTTTAGTCAAAAGAGACCAGATAAAGGTTCCTCAAGTAACTGACAGGAATCGAACCCTGGTCTTTCTTACCAAAGGGCTTTGGCTATACTGACTGAGATACGGAGGCTCTGAAAAATCATTAATTAGTCAGACTGCCCTCTTCTGGATAGAATTGAGCAATCATAGAGAGGATTTTGGTGCTCCACCCTAAACATGGGTTCAATATTCCATGGCTGGGCAGATTTAAGCTTTGTATAGAGTTAGCAGCTGTAAAGGTGTGAAGCAGTCTTGTGCGAAAAAGTACACCAAGTGTTTTGATGGCTGCAGAAGCTATAGTGGAAATGTGGTTGTGACAGGAAAGATCAAAAGTGCAGGTCAGTCCAAGTAGAAAAATCTGATCGCGTTTGGATATCTCAGTATTATTAAAGGCAAGGGGGAAGAATGTGAGTTCTCTCTTGTGAAAGATCAGACAGGACTGAGTTTTGGTGGCAATGAAGTTTACAAGATTGTCCAGAAGGAGCGACTGCCATTTGGCTCTTTCAAAGTCTGACTTGGACTCGGTGATGATTCTTTTAGTTGGGGTTCTGATAGGAATAGTACTTCTGGTTTAGATGATTGTAGGTGGCAGTGCACATTGTTTATTGCTGTTTCACCTCAGATGTTGGTGAAGTGGATGTGGAAAATTTTTTTTTGGTAAGAATTAATATTGATGGGTTGTTTAGTTAGATTCTTGATGTTTTATATGTTGGATTTTTTGTCATTTTTTATGAGTTTTTTTTAACAATTTTTTTGTGGGAGAATTTTTAGGATCCACAGTAAAATCATATTTCTTTGGGTTGTGGTTCATTGTATTTTGTGAGAAAGAAATAAAGAGGAAGTGGGGCATGCAGTGAGAGGTGGCAGACTTGCAAATGCACACAGGGAACCCAGTCTCCTCTCCATATGTGGCCTCGACAGTTCGCCCTGCAGTCACAGTATTGGGTCTTCCTCCGGTCATGAACTGGCAAAATAAGTGGCTGCAGGATTTGACACCGGCTGATCGGGAAGCCTTCAGATTTGTTATTAACTGGTTTGGTCCCATGTACTATCCAGCGGCCAGCCTGCAGAACCCTTTCACTGCTGTACGCTCGAATAGGGTAGAGTCCTGGTCCCCTACAACGAGACTGGTATGTCACTGAGTCACTGGTTTTTCACTCTTAACTGAATGTGGGAAGAGTGGGGAAATGGGACAGAAACCAGAACATGGCTGCAGCCACTTCAGGTCTCTAATAAGCGAAGTGGTGGTATTTCACTGGGTGATGAAAGACATCTACCACCTAGAATTTCTTTAATTTTTCAGATTTGAAAGGCTAATTGATATTATTAATATCATTATATATGCTCTTCCAGGAGAACCAATCAAGAGAGAGAGAGAGCTATTTTAGCCACTCGTACTTCTATACCTATCACATCTCTCTCTCTCTCTCCTTGAACATACTCAATGATTCACTAATATTCTCTTGAATTTCATATGACTTATTTGACTAACTTCTTTTCATAATATTATTTGGCCTCCCTCATTCCTCCCCATCTTCTCAGCCTGTTCATTACACTGTTCCTGAGCTTCACCATCACTCTTTTGATGATACCGGATATAGTTATTCTTTTTTGTTTTAATGCAGCTCTTGCTTTAAAGTGTTATACATTTCACGGATTTTTTTTCTAACCCTGGGGATACAGTCAGATATTGTTTCCGTTGAAACATGCTTTGAATACTGCTCATACAATGTTGATCCCATCACCATATAGTTTCTCATGACAAGCCACTGGTTCAAGCTGCCTTCTGAATTTATTATAATTACCTGCATTATAATTCCACATATGCCTCTTCTTATTCAGAGATCTCAAATGCATTGTCACCTCTCAAGATGTGAATGCATGAGATCACTCTAATCAAAAGGAGGCATAAAAGTCAAATCATTCATAGAAAAATTCACAGGTACTATTACTACACCTAATGTTCTTGCACTGTGAGTTCTTTTCATCAGATGTTGCTTGTGGTAAATTATCCCTGAGCATCTCTATATACTATAGTCTTGAGAGAAACAGTATAGTGAACTTGGATGCTTTATCTTCCCACCAGTCTATATCCTTAGTTGAAATCCTTCATAATGATAGTCTTCTTTGTATCCATAAGATTTCTGTCTATGCAGTTCACAAGTCCTCTTCAGATGATTCTAGTCTGTAGTAGTAGTATCCAAATATGCATTTTTTCCCCATTAACCTCTTTCTCACACCAAATAGTCTCAAACCCATCTCCTGTATTGATCTTGCTACCATCACCATTGGAGAGCTTTATTCTGGTTGGATAATTCCATTGCAATCATTAATAGTACTCCTCCACCCTTCTATTTTGTCTTATCATACCTGAATATACCAAACCCATTACATTCTATTCCTTTAACAATTTCTTCTTCTGTTAGTCAGTTCTCACGAATGCCAAGAAATTTTGGTCATACTATATCTACCAATGCAAAGAATCCTCAGCTTTATTCTTGATGGTCCCAACATTAGCGTATATGCATGCAAGTCACTAAGTTGATTCCTTAACCCCCCCACCCTCCACAGTTTACACTTTCCTTTCTTAACCAAAGTAGTCCTGAATTTTCTGGATCATCCCTAACAAATTATCCTTCTCTTTCTCTTTTTTATGCTCATAATTTCTACCACTTCGTTTAACATATGCATCCACACTTTTATGCAACCATGCAGATGTATTTAGCTGATGGACAAACACCAGAGAGTAGTATAAGGTGGAGTGGAGTCTAAGAGAATGATGGTGACTAGTGGAGTACCTCAGGGTTCGGTATTAGAGTCACTACTCTTTAATTTATATATCAATGACATTGGGAAAGATTTAAGAGGGCTATTCAGTTGTTTACTGATGATGTAGATATCCTACAGGATGATTTAAATAAATTGGCATTGTGGGTAAACGATAACAACTGTCAATTTAATGTTGCAAAATGTAAGGTTATGCACTTCGGGTTGAAAAGGTTGCATGGTGTATGACATTGATGGTATTGGTTTACAGGAAATTGATGAGGCTAGGGACTTGGGGATAATGGTGGACAGAGAGTTGAAGTTAGAGGGAACATTGCAAAAGTTGCTAAAATAGCTCAAAGGATACTTGGATGTTGAAAAACAAGCTAACAAGTAAAGAGGGAAGTTATTATTCCTCTTTATAAGGCTATGATTTGATCACATATTCACAGATTTGGTCACCTGAGTTTCTTGGGGGACCAGGTGCTGGTAGAGAAGATTCAGAGATGAGTAACTAAGATGTTGACAGGTCTGTGGAATACTCCATATGAGGATATGTTGAAAGTTTGTAGGCTACAAAGTTCCGTTGATGGGCAGAAAAGAGGGGACATGATAGAAACTTTGAAGATATTAAAGGGATTTTATAAAATTGATGCAAGTGAAATTTTTCAATATATGACAAATAGTCAGAGAACTAGAGGCTATCTGTGGAAGTTGTGTACTAGTGTGGTTAGTAGGGATGTGTGGACCAGATTTTTTTTAAAGATAGGATTTGCATGCAATGGTTGATTTCAGTCTCCAATGATTAGTTTCCAGACTTCATGGAGATGCCATAAAATAATAATAATAAATAATAATAGTTCAGGTTATAACAGAGTACAGAACATTCAAAATAGGATGAGATCCTCATCTAGAAAGATAAGAATCTTGCTAAAAATAAATGTTCTGTAAAAAAAAGTTTAAAAAAAATTCCAGTTGAATAGCTTTCTCATTCAATCATATTATACTGATGCTTATCTCTTTATAAAATCATTTCATCAACCCATTCTACTTGTCTTTAGCTTGGTCATATTATGAATCTTCAATCCAGGAAATATGTTTTTTGTCCATTTATCTAACACACCTCTACTCAAGAAACCACTGTATATCATCCTATCCCTTTCTCATTTATTTCTGCTGTCATGTGCCTTTCTTTACTTTCTCAATGTCCATTCCCCTTTTTTACCCTTCCTACTATATGCGAAAAGCTTTAAAATTCCAGTATGGGGCTTGTCAAAGTCTTGAAATTTCCCATATAATGGTGCACTTTTATTATTATTATTGATATTACTTTCTTGTCACCCTTCTCACACTTTCTCATTTTATTCACTGTTATCAGTGTCTTTCACACCATTATGATTTTAACTTGTATTTGAATACCTCCAATGATTGTTGCATTCCTACTAGCATGCATCACTACATACACCAACACCAGCCAGTCTGCTCTGTGATTTGCAATTTCAATAATTCAACACCTCATATTCCTCAATCATAAAAATCAAGACATTTTTGATATTTGCCAACACATGCATTCTACATGCTACCCTGAGACATCTTTCATATTGAATACAAACACAGGACTCACTGCTCTCACTGTTATACCACCCATACTTTAAGCAATATATATATATATATATATATATATATAATAACTATAATAAAAAAAAAACCTCTACTATGCACACAATTAATCAATTGATTCAAAAACACATTCTGATTCCATGATGGATTTAAAAAACTATCAAAGAAGGCTCTAAATATTAAAACAAAAAACAAAACAAAACAAAACATATTCTTGGCAATACCTACACATGTTGCCGCGAATAATGCAAACATGTCGTGAATGTTATAAACAGCTCATGGAGATGTTCTGTCCCAATGGTTTAAGCATTTTGAAAGTGGCAGAGAGAATGTGGTGAGCAATCTTTGAAGTGGACGATTGAAAACAATCTGCAACATGGAATTAGTGGGCAAAGTGGTTTTTTTTTTTTTTTTTTTTTTTTTTTTTGTATCTGGTGATACAAAAAATATAATGTCCTGCAAGTGATAATGTCCATAATAAAATTACCACAAACTTGGGAAAAAGAAAAATTCACAAGGTCTGTTCTTCTACAGTATTTACGTGATAAGTTCAAACTCAAGTGACTGGATGTTTGTGAAGCTGGTTTACTAAACAAATTATTACTGGTGAAAACATCTGGTACTTCCAGTAAGATTCTAAGACTAAAAAAATAAAGGGCAATTAGTAATTTCAAGATGAAAAAAAATTCCATAAATTGTGCATCAAAGCTGTGGTAATCATATCAATTGAGGACAATCAATAAGAATGTGTGTCAGTGAGAATCAAGTGTAAGTCTTGTTTGGAACCACCTGGTTGGTTCCAAACAAGAACAGCTGTTTCTGTGAGCAGGTGCATGACAATATTAAAATACTACAACCTCCTTGCTCACAAGCAGGTTGTAGTCCTCAATCCCTCTTTATTTTTTTGGTCTGGCTGCAAAAGATTGCCCCCTTCCCCCCAACAAGCTGAAACTACAATTCAAAGGATGCTGATTTAATATTTGCGACATTCCAAACAACATGACAGGTGAACTAAATAACATCACAGCAGACGAGTTTCCAAATCTCCTGATGCTTGATGAATACTGTAACAAGCATATTTGGTCCACTGAGGGACCATATTCCAGCTTATTTGAATTCAGTCCTATTATTTTTTTTTGCCACACTGCGTGTGTGTGTCATACTTACGACTTCTGATTACAGCTGGTAAGCCTTCCTATGGATAACATATTACCCCATTCAACATTAGTCTTATGGGTATTCCTGAGATAGGTGATGGCTTCTTGTAACTGGGTCTGTACACTGCACATTCTCTGGTACCTGTATTCTGATACACATCCTATGTCAAAACCTGAAAAATTATATAATAATTACTGGATTAATAATATTATTATATATCAATCATTATTCTGTAATTAAGTGAAGAAAATCAATAAAGAAATTTATCATCATTCATGAATTTCAAAGTAAGGTTCAAGAGATTGAGGAATTATTAACATGGATTTGATCATTAACCTGATTATAATAGAATAGGGTGGTTTACCCAATCCTCACTGTCTCTTGGTATGTTTCAAATGCATCCGTTTTATTTCCTTAGCTTACAGGAGGGAAAAAAAAGTTGTCGGAAGAAAAATACTTTCATCTTCATTTAAGACTGGCTAATTTAGCCCTACCTTAAAAAAAAGCCATAATCAAGATTTTCTATAAAATTCGATGTGGTGAAATTTTATTAAAAATTTCTGACATCAATTTTACAGAGGTCACAAATCATGTGAAAGGAACAAAATGTACATTACTGTATATTAACAGTGAAATACTGATTGTAAATTTGTAAAGGTAACTGACTAAAGAATGAAATAGAACTGTTCATAAATTATACAATATTGTAAAGGTTAGAATTATACATTAAGTTGAGTTAATATTAAGTTCAGATGTGAAGTTGTAAGGGGTAACAGAATGTAAAAGTAATTCTGCCCCAAGTTAAGAGGATTAGACAAGATTATGTTAGCAACTTGATAGTGAACAAAGGTATTGAAGGTCATTCAAATGTGGAGATTTTGCTGCCAAAACTGAAGGTCAAGACATCAGTGATGTCAGTTGTTTACAGAAGATTCAGGGATCTCCGACCTTAAAACAAGGAACCTTGGAATCATATAAAAGAGGTCTTGAGAACCTCTAAAAGAGGAGGGGGAGTTTTTCGTCTTGCTGCAGTTCGCTGGCTGGCTCAGACTTCCGTATTTCATCGGATCGTGACCCCTAGGCACGGGGAAAACCAGGAGGGGAGGGGCAGATCATTCTATGGAAATGTATTTTCAGTAGCGGAATGTGCCATGTGTGACCAGATATGCTGCGCCAACAGTAGATCCAGATCCGATAGTGAGCTATGCTACGAATCCTGGAAGAGGACTACATCAGGATGACCGCCAAAAGCCGTTCAGCAAAGGCTAGGAAATAGGACTGAGGAAAGCAGCCAACAGGACCGCCACAAATCTTCAAAGCTGGTAGGACTGTATTTGTTTCTATGAATTTGTGCATAAATTCTATTGTATCAATGCTGAGATAGTGATTGAGAATCGTATGTCCACTGAACGTAGCTTTGTTAAAATAGCTGTATAAATCACGATAAGAAATAATTGAGGCTGAGAATTACCTAGTATATATACTGAAAAGAATGTTAGCCAAAGATATAGATTGTAACAGCCAGTAATTGCCTAGATTTGCAAGATAAGTTATTTAAGTATTGTGAATAGTAGGTCTAATTTGTAAGGTTAAAATTTGAGCTCAAGATAGGTATCAGAGAGAAATTGTTTAATATTGTAAAGTTGCCTAAGATTAAAATTATCGCCTGATCTTTGACCAATGCACTGTCTCACAAAAATAACAAACCTGTGTGCTTAAATTAGAGAAATTGCCACGACTAACTATTTAAGTAATTATTTTAGAGAGTAATCTAGTAATCTATTCTACAAATGTTATAACAAATCTTCTCATGATATAAAATTAATTCAGGGTGGCACAGTCGAAAAATAATATAAATTTCCCTGAATTACATAGTGTGGGAGATTGTTAACTGTGACTGTGAATTGCCTGTTTCAGAGGCCTTTCACTAACAGTGCTAACACTTGTAAGAAGTATAAAGGATTACAAGAGGGGACTAAATTAATCGGCTTAAATTAGACCAAGGTAAAGAGTACTTAATAGAAAGATTTAACAGAGTAGAAGTAAAGTAGACACAAGATAAGGACAAAAGAAAAAAATAATACAAAAGGCACAACATAGATATATGAAGAAAAATAATTAACAGCTAACTCAAAATATAACATAACACATTATTTTACACTTCCTCTCACAGATTCAACATGAACTCAGTTGTCTTTATTAGCAGGTGGCACTGCAAAACTACACGGACATCCTCTGTGGATGAGTAGTTTATCCAAATATAGGATTTTTTTTGTAAAATTTATTTATTCAAGGATTGCATTCTAAATATGCTTATTTTTAAAAAGATGTACTAAATATTTAAGAAAGACAACACACAAAGCATATTTTATTGTTTTTGCTAAGTTTAAGATATAGGAAATAGGATACCTGAAGATCTTTTGAAAACAGTACTCAAAGTATTTGCCTGCATCTGTAATTTTAAACTTAACAAGAATTTATTTAAACAGACTGCTTGCATATCAATCTCATAAAGAAGAGTGCTTTGTTTATAATAATGAATGTGCTAACAAAAATTATTTTTCTATATAAATTTTAACAAGCAGTTATGTAGTTTGGGACTATGAAAAGGCAGTGGGAATAAAATTTAGGCTTCTAGTATTATTACTGGCCTTCTGTTAGAAACTATCCAATGCCATAAACTCAAGGATTATTTAGATTCATAATCTAAATAATCCTTATATAGCACATTTAACTGCTATCAAATGAGTTCAAGGTTGGTTTTATGTTTGCAAAGATAAAATTGGAACACCAAAAAAATCAACCTGACAGTAAAAAATTGATAAATTTTGTGTGTGTGTAGGTGGATGAACTATATTGTGATGCACAATATATAGCCTCTTCCAGCCAAGTCAACCTGCCTTCTTCCTGTTTCCACAAAGACAACCGTGGAAGAAATGCCAAATAGAACTCTAGGTGGTAGATGACATCTATTCCCCAGTATTCCCCAGTAAAGTACTACTCAAGGCCTAAAATGTTTATTGGCATGTTTCATTTTTTTTTTTTTTTTTTTTTTAACACTGAAAACAGTGCTACACATGATGGTCCCACATGCAGGACCAGAAGAGGTTTAGGCTCCCAATAATATCCTGTAATATCCAACTTCAGACTTAGGGATTTTAGATTCCAAAATCATTCTTAGCAGAGAATGATTTTAGAAATCATTCTCTGCTAAGTCCTCCATGACAGCAGCATACCGTGCAAGACATGCAAAGAGAGTATCTTGAAATCAGCACAAGTGAGTCCAAAGCTTAGTAAGTCCATATAACTCTGCTGATCTCATACACCTTTTAAGGATATGGTTACAGAGGTAAATTTTTGTAAGATGTGGTTCCTGAAGTGGCTATACCAAGTCTTGGTTTTCAGCATAGCAGGCAACTTTCTCATGATGGAGAGTAGTGAGTGGTTATCTAGCACCTGCAATTTTATGGCAATAATGACTAACTCATCTCTTTACTATAAGGTCAGGTTTACTTAATCCAATGTTAGTCCTATAATGGTATAATAGAATTTTACTGCTGTTATCTTATCCAACCTTTGTTCTTCAACCTATTCTTTATAACCCTCATTATTGCACTGTTTTCTGACACATACTCCATGTGTGTGATAACAACACTGAGCAACACAAGCCAAAGTTTTTATACTTTGACAACCTACTCCACAGTTCTTGTCATCACTTCTTCCCTGAGTTGTACAAGCTCAAGTCAGTATTAAATCTATATATTCAAAACCAGGCAGGAAGTGATTTCCATACTTGATCCACTGATGCTGGGAGGGAACATATTCCTATTTTTGTAATGCAGCTCCATCGTCATCCTTCCATCAAGCATCCACCCAGAGGTATATCGATACTCATCCCTAATACATGATGTCCTAGAAGCAGCAAGACATACTTCTGAAGTGGAGAGAGAGAGTTTTTGTAATCTAGATAGACATAATTTAGGCACTAACCATCGCAGCAAGAGAATCCCAAGACCTCCATGGTTTACAATGACATGGAAAATGCTAGTGGCACATCATCAGGAAGACATAACCATGAACAGACTGCTGAGTGAACTACTTCATCCAACTGGGCCAATACTGAGAGAGACTTTACCTAGAACAAACCTATTGTAGCATCTAGGAAGAAAGAAATAATTCAGAATGAAGAGTCTCCATTGAGGTTTAAGTGGAACTTTATGGAGAGAGGAGAAAAAAGATCCTAGAGTGGATGGGAAAGAGAAATGACTTGTCAGAGAGAGAAGATAACACCAAGGTATCTCCACTACTCCAGAACCGAGATAACATGCAAGGACATGCCATAAGGGAAAATTCAAGGTTCTCAACCTTCAATTTATTGTTTCTAGCTGAAGTGACAAGAGAAATCATACTTGAGTTGGAAAAACTTTTATTGGGATTATATTGATCAAGTGTATATAATAAACAACTAAGTTATACCAACTAGTTTCACCAACTAAGTCTGTTGGCATCTTCAGGGTACATAACTGATGTAAGGCACTAAAAAGTAAAAAACTGTTACAAACTAAAATCAACCATAGGTGACGTCAATAATAACAGAGAAGAAAAATCGGATTTAGCTTTTCATTTTTCAAGAACGAACCATACCACAGAGTGGGATAGAAGCACAATTCCTTACATGGAGGAGGACTTCTGCTCCCGAATTTTTAAGGAGGCCACAACAGTTGCCCGCTGTACACAAACCTTAACAGGAACCAAGGACTAATCTTGCCCATGATCTGGAAGACGCTTATCAGATCCTTCAACTCGCCAGAACTGAATTATAGTGCCAACTATAGAATGTTCCTAAATAACAACAAGTGAGATCATCCACGCTCTATGAATGTATTGTACGTGCTCTGTTCTTTGTTTAATATAATTGGAATCGGTTGATTTTAGTTTGTAACAGATTTTTACTTTTTAGTGCCTTACATCAGTTATGTACCCTGAAGATGCCAATGGATTTAGTTGGTGAAACTAGTTGGTATTACTTAGTTGTTTATTATATACACTTGATCAATATAATCCCAATAAAAGTTTTTCCAGAGCTTTTTGGTCAAGAAAATTAAATGTTTTTTAACATACTTGAGTTTGTCACATTGATGTTTAGGCATTGAACTCGAAAGAAGTCGACTGCTTGGTTGAGGAGTTACTGCAAGCCTTCTCTAGTAGAGGCATTGAGTATTGTTAAATTTTGATTAATTGAAACTCTTAAGAATTTCATTTATCATCATTTAGCAAGCAAAACCCTGAAAAGAATATACTTGCATCCAAGTATGTGTTATATGTATCTGGACAAATATAGAACACATTATTACAAAGAACGGAAATTGTGAATAATTAAATGAAAGGATTCTTACTAGATTGTCTAATGTCAGTGATACTTTGTAAATATATATAATTTTAAAAATAGATAATACAATGAATTGCAGTATGACTTACATGTAAGATAATGTGAACAAAAGGTCAAACTACAAGGGCACGTCAATGGAATAAAAGGTTGCCCCAGGTGGTATCAGTTGCACACAGCATGTGGAGTGATAAGCAGTCAAAATGAAATTAAATGCTAGAACCACGTGGGGAGAATTCTATGCGACGGGTGAACAATGAAGGTTATGGAGAGTGCCAGTAGGGAGATTATAAAAGGATTAGGAACCCCTCCCCCTCTTAGGTTCTCTTGGGTTTTTGCAGTAGTGGAGTGTCTAGATGAAGAATCAGTGAGGAGCTCTGCCTGGACTCTCGTTAGTAATAGTCGGAAATGCCGCGTATCAGTTGAAAAGGTTATGTATACCCCCAAACCTTATGATGGAAGAAAAGATCTCTATACTGAAGACAGGCAATCCATGGAAGAAGCTCAGTGTCTTGGTAGCAAACTTCACGGAAATAGTATCGCCAAATGCCAATGAAGTCCCTGGAATAGGCTTCATATGCTAGAAACGTGTGGACCTACCAGTGACCGGAGAAATTCCTGCCATAACACCGACTGAAGGGAAATCGCATGAGGAACAAGAGCCAAGAGCCAAAGGAACAAGTATAAGAAGACCATGTGTAAGGTAAAGTTGAAAGCGCTTTGTCTAGTATTATGTATAAGGATAAGAAATTAACTGTAAACTGAGAATCAAGGACTTTAATTAAGATAAGACAGGACTCTAGCAAGTTGATATTAGTTAGAAGAAAGTGAGATACCTCTTGAATGTGTTGAGTTAATATTTATGTTTTAATTGAAGATTAAGGTGATCTAATTTGAGTATTGAGTTAACTCTTGAAAATTCATGTTAATATTGTTGTCTAAAATTACTAGGTTCTTAATCTTATAAAGGAAATGTTTCTTTGATAATCTTATTTACTGGGGATGCATGAGAATTAGTTTGTTTAGCATTGAATTGATCCTGATTGAATGTTCTTTGTATTGTATGATAATTAACGTGTTTAATAAACTTTTTGTCTTTAAATCCAATTGACTGAGTTTAGAATTCGATGCACCACTCACAAAAAGTACGAATCTAAGCGGGAGGAAATAGGTTGTAGTTTAGGTCATGATTGCAAACAAATGGTCATTAGTGTACATCTGAAAATTCACTTCTTGATTAAGATTTCCTTTTCTTAATCTAATGGTTCTAGGTGGCACAGTATTAAAATATAAATTTTCCTAGAGCTTTAAGAGACGCAGGATTTCAGAACCTTTGACACCTCGGATTTGGCTCGACCATGAGGCAATTCCTTTGTGTTTCAGTAGTACCACGTGACACTCTAGGAAAGACTTATTGTAGAATACTTATATTGATAAGAAATTAAGAAAGTAGGACACAACAGTATAAGGTCATCAGTGAATGCCATAACATTAACATTGGTTGTATTACGAGAGTAGCTAATATGGCTTGGAAGATAGTGAAGAAACTCACTAAGTGCTGGAATGGACATCAATTTGGAACCCAGGGTGATGACAAGTGAATTTGCAGAGTAAATCTCTGATATGTAGGTAAGGAAAGCTTCTGGACATCCTGCAATAGACAGCTCAAAGTACAGCTTGAAGAGTGTCACTGTCAAAGGCCTAGTAGATTCAGGGATGCTATAAAGGGAAGTCAAAGGTGGCATCAGGATTCAGAGAGAGAGAGAGAGAGAGAAGAGGAAAAAATGAAGATATTCTCAGTCATAAGTTAAGGGGATAAAAATCCCTTCTTGTTTTTCAGCCAGTAAGCGAAACTAAGATCGAACACTACGATCTGTAACGTTTCATGCCGACGAACTGTCAGCGTATCCAAGCGTAAGTGACCACTTGGTAGTGCCACACCACGGCAACTCGTTGCAAAGGTGAAGCAAGCTTCCTCACTGTTCTTGATATTTTCTCATAATGTAAAACACAGCTCTTAAGAGATGTAGTACTGTTTTACATTATGAGGAGAGGTCACTACCCAGACCGGTTTCAACCTTTTTTTTGAGGTCTCATCAGTGAGTAGCTAGACCTAGTTAATATCAGAGTTTAAGTGAAGAAAACTTACATACTTTTGCTATACGATTGACCGAAAGGTGTGTCACTATATTTCATTATAACATAGTATAACTAAGATGAAAAGCCAAAAGGCTATTTTTTTCTGGCGAGGTTGTTATAAGTTAAGGGGATAAAAATATCAAGAACAGTGAGGAAGCTTGCTTCACCTTTGCAACGAGTTGCCGTGGTGTGGCACTACCAAGTGGTCACTTACGCTTGGATACGCTGACAGTTCGTCGGCATGAAACGTTACAGATCGTAGTGTGCGATCTTAGTTTCGCTTACTGGCTGAAAAACAAGAAGGGATTTTTATCCCCTTAACTTATAACAACCTAGGCAGAAAAAAATAGCCTTTTGGCTTTTCATCTTAGTTATATATTCTCAGTCAATTATGGTTGCATGACTGAAAATGTTTAGCTAACACTTTATGAAAGAGATGTAAGGGAACAGGAACAATTGTAATTGGATGGTAGTACACAATAGTGTCTCCAGACAGAAACTTTATCTGCCATCTATTCACACATACAGTGCAGGTGTCATTTTTCATGGACATGCTCAATACATTGTAATTAACTAGAGATTCAGCACTCCCTCTATTCAAAGGTACAGCAGTAAAGAGGTTCTGAAAGTTAGCCACCAGATAGCATAAGAAAACATGTATGCTCATGCTATTAACCTTTTTTCAAAGTGAAAAATTATATTCATGTAGAAGTTTAGCTACTTTTTCACATGTATTCTGGATGTAAATGATGGGAATAATTTTGTTGTAGTCATGTATGGGTGGTCATGCAGAATTTTGATCCATTCTCTGAAAGATAATTTTCATCCTTTTACACATCCTGGAATGTATAATGTTCCTTGTGCTTGCAACTTAGGCTACTTTGGACAGACCAGTAGACCTATTAAAATTCATGAAGAACATAAGAACTGCATTTGTGATATCACATATGTATGGCAAGTAAGGAGTGGTAGACCATGCTCTGGATACTCCTTCACACAAAATTAAGTGGAAGAAGACAACTGTGCTGCATATAAGTTGCTATCGATATGAGAAATTATTTCTAGAATCAGAATTAGCTATGAAATACTTTTATAACTTTTCAATAAATATGGATGCATAAGTTTTAGGGAGATCATTCGAAGACCACATTTAGCTTGAGTTCTTCAAATTGACTTTATTTCATTATCAGACTCCTAGATTATGCTTTGATATGATATTGACTCTTTTGGCTTACAATTAGAAAAAAATCGAATTGAGTGCATTTGTCTGACCAGAATTATAATTTATGCTATGAAATCTACGGAAATATTAGTCATTCAATAAATTATTTACTTATTTTTTGTTAAAGATACAAAGCTATTTTTAAACCTGGTTTTACTCCATTTCCCAAGTAAGCAAACAGACAAATAAGTCAAGTTTGTGCCTGCACATAATGCAAGTCTAGCTGACCCTGCAGGTAGTGCAAGACCAAGGTAACTCATGGTAAAAGTAGAATAAGCTCTGATCACTAATCTTAATATTTACCCTTAATCCAAAGCACATCTCCTGGAGGAGATGTATGATGCTTTGTATTAAAGGCAAGAGGCCACTACCCAGACCGGTTTCGACCTTTATTGAGATCTCATCAGTGGGAGCCAGGCTAGAAATACCAAGATTTTAGTAATACAGAGTTTATAAGTATTTTACCAGAACAAGTTACCATAAGGTGTTTTAACCTTATTAAAGGTCAGCTAGACTTGCATTATATGCAGGTGCAAACTTGACTTATTTGTCTGTTTGCTTACTTGGGAAATGGAGTAAAATCAGGTTTAAAATAGCTTGGTATCTTTAACATTTATTATACCCAAGGTAAAATACTTTCTACATTTATATCTCCTCCTGAGTTTTTTTTTTTTTTTAATAAGGTTAATATGGTAACTTGTTCTGGTAAAATACTTATAAACTCTGTATTACTAAAATCTTGGTATTTCTAACCTGGCTCCCACTGATGAGACCTCAATAAAGGTCGAAACCGGTCTGGGTAGTGGCTCCTTGCCTTTAATACAAAGCATCATACATCTCCTCCAGGAGATGTGCTTTGCATTATGGGTAAATATTAAGATTAGTGATCAGAGCTTATTCTACTTTTACCATGAGTTACCTACCTTGGTCTTGCACTATCTGCAGGGTCAGCTAGACTTGCATTATGTGCAGGCGCAAACTTGACTTATTTATCTGTTTGCTTACTTGGGAAATGGAGTAAAACCAGGTTTAAAATAGCTTGGTATCTTTAACATTTATTATACCCAAGGTAAAATACTTTCTACTATTTACTTATTTTGTTCTTCTGGTGTTATTCATACCATAAACACTATTAAGAATGGTGAAGTTGTTAGCAGGTAGAGAAAAATCTAAACTTCATGATGGATTCTCAAGAAGTTAAAGAGGCAGTCCTGAGAAAGAAAAAAAAATGTAAACTGTTCCTAGAAAGTAAGTTCATGCATCTACTGACAGAATATAGAGAAAAATGAAAGAAAGCTTATGTAATGTAGAGAAAGAAAAGTCACAGGAAAAGTGTAATATGAAAGAAGATAAATCTAAGGAGGGTAGCAAAATGTTCTAGATCATCATCAACAAAATCCTGATGTGTACCCTCAAGGGGTACAGGATACTACAGAGCAGGGGTGGCCAGAGTTTTTGCAGCAGGAGCCATAGTTACCTACCAGAAATTGTTAAGAGCCATAAATTTACTTTTTGGAACATTTTTAAGGGCAACATCAAAAGCTTCCTTAATATCAATGCCACGAGTACTATCTTTTAATGCTATTAAATCTAATAATTCTTCTCGCGTCCCTCTGTCCTCAAGAACAAAACGAATAAAAATTGCTAATTGTGGTTGGACTGTAATGTCAGTTGATTCTTTTGTATCTTTTTTAAATTTTCTGACAAGGTAATATAAATATAACTACATTGCTGAATAGCAATGTAGTTAATTGAAAAATTAAATTAAAAACAATAGAAAATTAAGAAAAATTATAAATATTTTTTATTTGTTAGTTGAGCCGGAATAAAACATAAGAAGAGCCGCAGTTTGGCCACCGTGGCTATAGAGTACTATATGAAAAGTTTACATTATTAATAACTTCAAATCAAAACTATTTCCTCCAATTAATCTATCATCCATCAAGACTCCAATGTTGCTAAAACTTATATTTCGGTCATCTAAGGCACTTCTAACCAGGGCCCAAGATATCCATCCATCTTCGAGGCCCACCTTTCCTAATTGGGTTGTGGGGGAAGCAGCTGCAAGAGGGATTTACAATGGTCACGATCCTCCACCACCAAGTTCAGGTGTTCCGGTGAGACTCCCAGCAAGTTCTTGGCGTTCTGCATGGCCACCCACTTTCTGAGCTTGATTTACTTTTAAATTTACTAGCCACAAAAAAATTTCACACACCCAAAGTATGTTTGATTTATATAAATATTGTTATAGGTGGCCTTTTTTTAAAAAAAATTCTAAATGTGATGATTGATGACAAAACAAACTAATACATTCTTTATCTTTCCTTTTATTAGATTCATTTGACTAAAACCTCATTCACACAATGACATACTTGCTGGTATAATGGCTACAATTCAAGCAGTAATAGAAACCTGTCTCCTTTTTATTCATTGTTCTTTCAAAAATGTCTTGTATGTTTAAATGCTGCTTCCCTTAAAGTTTTGAACTTATATCACTGTTTCAGCAAATTTGTTGAAACTGTTTCTTTATTATCAAAATAATTTCTTGCAATATTTACTCAAAATATTAATTTCTTCTTCACAAAATCTTCCAGATCTTCGAGCTAAGTAAATGTATGAAATAGTGAAATAGCTTTAGCAATTTCTGATTCATTTTCACTAAATCTTTTTATCAAATACATTAGTCTTTCATCTATTAGATGAAATCATTATTTCATCTATTTTTCATTCAACATTCAAATAGCTCCTTGTATACATTATCTGAATACTATTATATATACAGGTATCCCTTGCTTAAGACGGATTTGATTATCGCGGCAAGAGTTTTGATTAACATGCCTTTAAATTTACCACGCAAAATCATGCTCACGCCATGAGGTTGCTAGCCTCGTGGTCATCCAAATTCTCTTAATGATCTGTGTGAGAAAGTGAAAGTTTTATTTTTCCCACCAAATACAACACCACTGTTACAACCTATAGACATGGGCATGATTACAACTTTCAAAGCCTATTATCTTAAAAAGACATTCTCAAAAGCAGTAGAAACAACAATGGGAGAAAATACGATTATGCTCCATGAATTTTGGAAAAAATTCAACATTAAACACAAAATTGAGAACATTCGTGACTCGTGGAGCAAGTGTCTTCTAGTTAGTTGCATGAAAGCTGTTTGGAAAAACCTTCTGCCAGAATGTGCTAATGACTTGGGTTGTTTTCAAAATCATGTGAACAATGTGGTCAAAGAAATTGTTGCAGTTGGTGAAGACCTCGGTTTTGATGGTGTTGATGCAGAAGATGTTAAAGAATTACTGGATTCAAATTCAAAAGATTTCAGTGACAACGATCTTCTTGAAATTGAACAATGCACATATGAAGACAACGAATAAATGGAATGTGAAGATGAGATTCCAAAGGAAATAACAGTCAAAGAGCTGGATGGAATATTTCGCAGTTTAGAATCGCTTAAGCAGAAAATAATGGATATGGATCCAGATGGTAATAGAAAAATGCTTGTTTGTCGAGGTCTGGAGAGTCATTTTGCTTGTTAACGTAGAATTTATGCTGATAAGAAAAAAACAAACTGTTCAAACGGCTCTTTATAACTTCTTTTGATTAAAAAAATTGCAGTAACTAATGTAGGTACAAGTATTTATTAAAAATTTACTTTGCATTCATTTTTTTATCTTTCCTAAAACAGTACCATATAAAATGAACTATTAGTACAGTAATTGATCAGGGACGAATTGTACTTTTTACCATTGATTATTAGATTTGATTAACGCAATTTTGATATATATGGTGACATCGAGGGAATACTCGATGTCACCGTATATATAGTTAGTATATAGTTAGGGTGACATCGAGGGAATACTCGATGTCACCCTAACTAGTATAGTTAGATTACCTAACTATACTAGTTAGGTAATCTAAAAATTTCCTCTGAAAACGTTGTGGCGCTTCTCTCATCCCTTTTGGTTCATTCAAGGTACTGTCCACATAGTATTTTGTTCGTCTTATTAGTAAGTTTTCCTTTTAAAAAATCAGTGATAGTTGTTTGAATAAAGTTTAAAAATCTAAGAGTAAATGGATTCTTCTTGCAAAGTAGTATGTCTTCATTTTCTTTAATAGGCCTTTTGATAGTACAGAATCATCCCCTTTTGCATTGCCTATTTCCTCCAAACACATTACCATAGGAGAGTAGTTGTTAACAAGTGCAGTCAGTGCTCCATTCTGTTAGGCACCCATCTTACTTTATGCAAACACTTGAACTTAACATTTTTGTTTGTAAACATAGTTGCTACTTTTTCTAATTCTTTCAGTCTTTTTGATGAATTCTAGTAAAAGGTACCGTATTTTTCGGACGATAAGATGCACCCCAAATTTATGAGATGATTTTTAGAAAAAAAAATGTTATCATATAAAGATATTTACAAATTCTTACTTAATTTTTATATATTGTTACAATCATTTGTATTAGCAATATTCAGTTCATCTTCACTCTCGGTACTATCACATGTTTCGTTAATGTCACCGTTCGTATTACTTTCGTTTGAACTATTGTTGTCACTCCCTTCAAAAACTGTGTCAGCTTCCATACCATCCATTGCATTACTTATCCCGCATTTCTTAAATAACTTTATAATTGTCTCTTCTTTCACAGCTTCCCATGAATTTTTCACCCAGGTACATACTTCTGAAATTGTTGACAGTTTCATACGTCCTGTTGCTGTAACATCGTGATTTGGCTTTGCCATCCATCTGTTCCATTCCACTCTTCCCACATCAAATTTTTGAATGGTTTATTAATAGATCCATCCAAGGGTTGTAATTGATTTGTAAGATTAGCTGTCGTTTGCCTGCAGAAATGACAGCTAATTCTGTATTCATTTCTTTTAGAAGCTTCTTGGTTGATTCTGTTTTATGCGCTCTGAAGTGATCCCACAGTAATCATCGCAGGCCCCTTTTAAACAACGCACCTGAACGTTTTGCCCATATCTTTTGTATCAATAATTTCATTCCTGTTTCATCTATCCAGCCTTTATCTTGAACGTGAATAATAATGCCATGAGGAATTTCATCTCTTGGTAACATTTTTCTCTTGAAGATTAACATGGGGGGGGGGGCGGTTCCGTCTGCTCAACAAGCTAAAACTACAGTGTAGTGAGTTTTTTCATGACCTGTTGCTTTGATCACTATTGATTTGGTGCCTTTTGAATCTACTGTCTGATTTGAAGCTCAAAGTTAAATTTCCTTCTCGCTGATATGAAAAAATCTATGGAATTCTATAATTTCAGCTTCATAGTCAGCCAGCATTTTTTGGGCTAGTGTGGTTTTTGTTTGTACGCATGCATAACCTGTGTCTTTTCATAAATCTAAAGCACCAAGACGGTGATCCGGTAAAATCTAAAACTCCATTAGCAGTTGCCCATTGTTTTGCTTCAAAAATTATCATTTTCGTAGAAACAGATATTCCCATGTTTCGATGATTTGTTACCCAATTTTTCATTTGTATTTCTAATTCTGGCCATTTTTCTAGGTGCGAATGGAATGTTTTCTTGTGTTTAGATAGCAGTTTTGATTGTTCCTCTTGTTTTCTCCACTCACGAACCATTTTTTCTGTTGGTGGTGGACCAAAATCTTTCTGCTGCTCTGTTTCCATATTGTTTTGCATAATTTATCACATTCAATTTATAAGTCACGTTATATGAAAGTCTTATTTGTTTTACATTCATTTTTTTCTAATTTTAATAATAGAAATTTTAACGACTTATAAAAAATAATTCAAATGAAACGTACAAAAGCGCATATGTTTAAACACTAATGACTATTGACGCTCTAAATTGGTGATTCACCCACATGCAGAGAAATAACTTAGGCACCTACCTTCAGTGATGCACTTACTAATTTTATTAACACATTGGGCCAGTAATTGAAAACCGCTAACAGCTTCGGTACAGTGTAAAGATTCGTATTTTAATGTTACCTTTGGACCATAAGATGCACCCCAATTTTCAGCCAATTTTTCTATGTAAAAAGGTGAAACTTATGGTCTGAAAAATACAGTATATAATTTTTACCTACTGTTTCAATATCAGAAACAAAGGGAACATCTTCAATGGAATTTAAAACAGCCATATTCAAATTATGTACAATACAATGTGTTGATATAAGATCTGGCATGTCTAATTTTTCCACTAACCCATTTTTTTCCCCCTAGCATGTTTCCTGTTACATCCAACTAACCA
The DNA here is from genome assembly GCF_054136105.1 of Typopeltis vanoorti. Taxonomy (NCBI): domain Eukaryota; kingdom Metazoa; phylum Arthropoda; class Arachnida; order Uropygi; family Thelyphonidae; genus Typopeltis; species Typopeltis vanoorti. The sequence continues at coordinate 158,429,505 of NC_143552.1, forward strand.
ATTATCGCCTTCCATGGCAAGAATAACTTTTTCATTTTAATCCCTAATATATCAAAGTATACCTGGAAGCTGTTGATTATGGACACAAATGACACTTTGAGTTTCTGATTTTTATCTATATATCACATTTTATATGAGATATGTGTTTATATGAGAAAACAAGTTCCTCCTCATTTGAAATATCTGTAGAAGCATCTAAAAGAAGACTCACTTTGATTTCCTCAACTACCGTATTTTTGGACCATAAGATGCACCTTTTTACATAGAAAAATCGACTTAAAATTGGGGTGCGTCTTATGGTCCGAAGGTAACATTAAAATACGAATCATTACACTGTACCGAAGCTGTCAGCGAAGTTCAATTACAGGTGCAACATGTTAATAAAATTAGTAAGTATGCCACTGAAGGTATGTACCTAAGTTATCTTGCTGCATGTGGGTGGGTGAATCACTGATTTAGAGCGTCAATAGTCATTAGTGTGTAAACATGTGCTTTTGTATATTTCATTTGAATTATTTTTTATAAGTCGTTAAATTTTTATCTTAAAATTAGAAAAAATGAGTGTAAAACAAAAAAGACTTTCATATAACGTGAGTTATAAATTAAATGTGATAAATTATGCAAAACAATATGGAAACAGAGCAGCAGAAAGACATTTTGGTCCACCACCACCAACAGAAAAAATGGTTCGTGAGTGGAGAAAACAAGAGGAACAATTAAAACTGCTATGTAAACACAGGAAAACATTCCATTACCACCTGGAAAAATGGCCAGAATTAGAAATACAAATGAAAAATTGGGTAACAAATCATCGAAACATGGGAATATCTGTTTCTACGAAAATGATAATAGATCATTTTCGTAGAAACAGATAATAGATAATAGATAAGCGAAACAATGAGCAATTGCTAATGGAATGTTAGATTTTACAGATCACTGTCTTGGTGCTTTAGATTTATGAAAAGACATGGGTTTTGCATGCATACAAAAACCACTCTAGCCCAAAAAATGCCGGCTGACTATGAAGCTAAAATGATAGAATTCCATAGATTTGTCATAACAGTGAGAATGAAATTCTCACTCATAACTTTGAGCTTAATCAAATTGTGACCATGGATGAAGTGCCTCTAACTTTTGATGTTCCTTCAAATCGAACAGTAGATTCAAAAGGCACCAAATCAATGGTGATCAAAACAACAGGTCACGAAAAAATTCACTACACTGTAGTTTTAACTTGTTGTGCGGATGGAACAAAACTAGTCCCCCATGTTAATCTTCAAGAGAAAAACCATTACCGAGAGATGAAATTCCTCGTGGCATTATTATCCACGTTCAAGAAAAAGGTGGATAGACAAAACAGGAATGAAATTATGGATACAAGAGATATGGGCAAAGCGTCCAGGTGCATTGTTTAAAAAGCCTGCGATATTAGTGTGGGATCAATTCAGAGTGCATAAAACAGAATCAACCAAGAAGCTTCTAAAAGAAATGAATACAGAATTAGCCATCATTCTTGGAGGGATCTATTAATAAGTCATTAAAAAATTTTATGTGGGAAGAGTTGAACAGATGGATGGCGAAGCCAAATCATGATGTTACAGCAACAGGACGTATGAAACGGCCAATAATTTCAGAAGTATGTACCTGGGTGAAAAATTCATGAGAAGCTGTGAAAGCAGACACGATTATAAAGTCATTTAAGAAATGCGGGATAAGTAATGCGATGGATGGTACCGAAGATGACGCAGTTTGTGAAGGGAGTGACAACAATAGTTCAGACGAAAATAATACGAACGGTGACATTAACGAGACCAGTGATAGTACCGAGAGTGAAGATGAACTAAATATTGCTAATACAAATGATTGTAACAATATATAAAAATTAAGTAAGAAGAATTTGTAAATATCTTCATATAATAAAATATTTTTTTCTAAAAATCGTCTCATAAATTTGGGGTGCATCTTATCTTCTGAAAAATACAGTAATTCTTGTTTAACAACACCAGGCAATAACTAACACAAGTTCTTTACATTTCATGTCATTCTGGTATTGCTCTACTGCAGTGATTTTGAACCTTTTCCATAATACGGCACACCTAGACTAATTATTAAAATTCTGTGGCACACTAAAAATATATTATTTTAATTTTTTTGATGATCTGGCAAAAAATAGGCATAATTTTGATTGATTTAACACACAAGGGGGAAGAGCAGACATTAATAAATAAATGCATATTACGACATTATTTCTTTCGATTAATTTGTTTTCATAAATCTCGCGATACACCTGAAGACCTCTCGCGGCACACCAGTTGAAAATCGCTGCTCTACTGGATCTTATCTATGTCATGCTTATTTAGCAAAACCTATTAAATTTTTGAGTTAGTAAATTGTTTATTGAATTTTGCTTTTATACAGTAACTTGTATTAAAAAGCACTTAAGGTGTTTAAACATTTTAGAATCCATTTTACTTTGATAGAAGTATGTTTTCTGAATGATTTATGCTGAAGTCTATGTCACAGCATTTTTTATGAGAATTGGATACTTCATGAAACCTAAATGTCTTCACTTTAAAAGGTTCTTGAAAACCCTATAGCAATCTAGAGTTCCTGTCAGCAGATATTTTTTATAGCTATTACAAAATGCAACCTTGTCTTTGTAGAACAACTCAATGAATTCCTTGAGCCATTTGTCTTGGAAAGCACGTCTCACCTGATTGTTTTTACTTGATGGTAGAACACAACTCTTCCCTCTGCTGCTTTAATACTTTCTAGTCCCTGCAATTTGATTTCAGTTTTGCATCATTTCACAAAACTTAACATGCAATTTGTTTTGTTTCATTTATTGTTCATAATGAAGAGAGATTTTACATAAATCATCATAAAGAATAATTTAATAGGAAAGACAAATGATAAAATTCACAAAAACAACAAGACAGTACTACTCGCTGTGGAGCTAGACTTGCTTTTCACGATGTACTCAGTCACATGATCTGATCTTTGACCTGTCTTTGCAAAAATAATTGTATTTTTTAAGTGTTAAAAAGCCTTGTCATGTATAATGCTCAAGTATTTAATTATACTAAATTAATTCATGTTGTGAAATGTGAAAATAAACTTGGGATAATACTATATTAGGATTATGTATCTAGATATATTCATCTTCTTTTCTTCCATCACCTATGTGGATGATGATGAGGCTGAATGAACTCTTTCCACTTCTGTCTGTCCAAGGAGAGTCCGAACAATTCTGTCCAGTTTGGTGTCACTTGTTGTGATTTGATTTTCAGGTCTTCTTTTATTTTGTCTATCCATCTAATTCTGGGCCATCCTTTGGATCTTTTACCTTCCATCGTTGTATTCAGGGCTTTAGATGGTAGTCTTTCTGTTCCCATTCTGGTCACATGGCCAAACCATTGCAGTCTTCTTTCTTGGATTTTGTCTATTATTGTTATTTCTTGTTTTAGTCATTTCCTTATGTCTTTGTTTCTTAGTCGATCCAGCAGAGAGATACTCCAAGTAATCTTCTTAGCCAACCCATTTCAGTAACTAATAATTTTTTCTCTTCAGCCTCTTTGAGATTCCAGCATTCACTTCCATAAAGGAGTATTGGGAGGACCATTGTTTCATAGATTCTTACTTTTGTTACTTGTTTGATGTCTCTTGACTTCCATATTTTATTAAGTTGTCCATAAGCTTGGGATGCTTGACTGATTCGTTTGCTTATATCTTTTATAATTTCACCATTGTACTCAATAACTCCTCCAAGGTAGGTGAAGTTTTCTCCTGCTCTAGATTCTTACTATCAATTTCAATTTTCAGATTGGTGCTTCTTTTTCTTATTTACATAATTTTTGTTTTGTCTATATTTATGTTTAATCCAGATTTTATACTCCTCCTTTATTTTATCAGAAATTCACTGTAGATTTTCTTCTGTGCTTGCAAGTAATGCAATATAGTCTGCAAATTTTAAATTTGTCATATTTTTCCCATATACTTTGATTCCAGAGTCTTAATTGTTTAAGGTTGCTTATTGGTTGTTTCTTCCAGTGTGAGATTGAACAGGTGTGGTGACAGATTGCATCCCTGCCTTACTCTGCTCTCTGTGTGGAACCAGTTGGTTAAGGTGTCCTCCATTCGTGCTGCACTTTCAGATTTCTCATTTAGATTCTTTATTGTTCTCATGGTTTTGTTGGGAATTCCAAATTCTTCCATAGTTCTCTTCTATGGATTGAATCAAATGTCTGACGAAAGTCTATGAAATTTATGTAGCAACTTTGGTTGTACTCTAGTGTCTTTTCTATTAGCTGTCTTAAGGTGAATAGTTGATCAATTGTGCTTCGCCCTGGTCTGAAACCAACTTGTTCTTCTCCTAGTGTCATTCTATATATGGCTTAATTTGTTTTTGGAGTACTTTCTAGATATATTAGTATTTAATTAAATTGTGTCCGTTTTAACCTTTGTGTTTATAATTGCAGAATTATTTTGTTAATGAAATTTAGTAATACGTTTTTTTTTTTTTTTTTAAATAATAGACTGCCTATTACATACGCTATGTTGATCAAAGTATTTGGACATCTAGCTGTGGTAAAAAAATGTGTTTTAATTACCAAGTGGGACCACTTTTGGCCTGAATGACAGCAACTACCCTTCAGGGCAAGCTTTCAATCAATTTCTGATACATCGCAAGAGGAATATTCTTCCATTCTTTGTGCAAAGCTATCCCCCATTGCTGGATGATAGCCACTGTGATCTGCAGCGAATTTGACATTCTAAGTTATTCCAAATATGTTTGATTGGGTTGAGATCTGGACTCTGAGCTGGCCAGTCCAACACTTCAATGTTGTTTTGTGGAAATCAGTCTCGGATATGCAGTGCAGTATATCATGAAGCATTGTTCATGCTGAAACATGCAAGGGTCACTGCTGAAGTACTTCCACAGTGTTGGAAGCGTGAAGCTGTCCAGGATGTCCAGGTAGCCATCAGACATCATGGTTTTGGGCACATGTTGATACAAGATCTTACAAATACCAATCCACCAATGGGCTAAGCCTCATCCCTGACTGAAACACCCTCATATCATTACCAAGCCTCCACCAATCTTGACAGTTGGAATGATGCAGTCCTGTGTAAACCATTCCCCGGGTAATCTCCAGATCCAAACATGACCATCAGAGGGAAACATTTGGAAATGCGATTCATTGCGCCTCAGAACTCTTTTCCAATCATCTATGATCCAGGAACAGTGTGAAAGCCAGTCCAAACGTTATTTGGCATTGAGGGGATGATGTGTGGCTTGTTCGTAGAGCTCTGCCATGGTAACCTAAGGCATGCAACTCTTTGGACAGTTCTAGTGCTGACATATGTCCATGCAGCATTTTCCAGGTTGACTGAGAGGTCTGTTCCTGATGATGCAGGATGCTCAAACATTCCAAGACAGAACTTGTTGATCTCAGTCAGTCAGTGTCTATACCAGCTTTGCTTATTCTGTTGTCAATCCTGGAGGGTACCAAAAAAGCTCAGAAATGGAGAAAAGAGAACAGTAAAATAAATCAAGATGATAAAGGGAACATATGAACTAAAGATAATGATATTCTGGATATCACGAGTCATTACTTTTAAAGAATGCTAAATAAGAGTGACAGCAATGAAAGAACAGTAGTAGGAGTAGTAGAAAATATTGAAGAAGAATGAAGTCAGGACCACATACCATTACTGGAGTTAGAAAAGGTTACTAGAAATACACCTTAAATGTGTAAAGACAGCTGGAGTGGATTATATTTGACAAGAAACACGGAAACATGAAGACATAAATGAAGTAGAGTTCTCATAGTACTCAATTTCAGGAGAATGAATGGGTTTTGTTGTTCAGTAACATGAAATAATGAAAATGACTTAATGATGCTGTGGACATGATTCACATTGTATCATATATGTGAACGTAAAATGTCTGAGATCTGCTTACTCTTGGTTTTAGATGAAAGAGGACTAAAACTGATATAGATGGAATATCTCTGAGATCTGGTCTGTAATGGATAATATTGTAAAGAAGTAATATCACCCCTCTATATTCCTGCTTTTTTTTTTTATCCATCTGTTTGTCCAGGGTACTCTTTCAGGATGTGCTCTACTATTTTTTTATTATAATAATTTTTTTAAAAGATAAAAGTTCATTTCAGAATTAGAAAACACAAGATCCATGTTTTTTTTTTTTTTTTTTTTTTTTTTTTTTTTTTTTTTTTTTAGTTTCCTGAAGGTCTTTGAATAAATTAAACTTAGTTATTTTATTCAGCCTAAAGAAGAGCTAAGTTTAATTAATGCATAATAATCCATGCATTATGTTACCACCACCATCCATCACAAAAAGACTGGTATTCTACAAAACTTACAAGACAGCCATATACCATTTACAGCAGTATGAAGACGTGTACATGGTAGTTCAATTATTCAACAGTTTCCATGTGGCATATATACCAGAAATAAACTTTCAACATGAATAAGAGAATTACAAAGGAATTTCTCTACTGAGAGTTTCAGGTAAGATTTATGCAAATCTGCTCTTGTGAAGAGGCTAAGAAAAACTGTGGAAAGAGAAACAGAAGAACAAGTTGGAACTGAGCCACTTAGGGACTGTAGATCACATTTCACTTTAAGGCAAATAGCCAAGGTTCTATATTAATAAGCTTTGTAGACCTGGAAAAGGCATATGACAAAGTGCCATGAGGAAAGCTGTTCAAAATTGGTCCATTGTTCCTCCAGTTGTGCATAGCACAACTGGAGGAACAATGGACCATTGCACCCTTTGACTGGAAAAGACCTAAATTTGATTCTCATTGTGGTGAGAGGAATCTTTATATGGTTTTTTTCAATCGAAGGTAAGTTAGCCGATCTCACACAGAGGTAGCAGGATTTTTCTCCTGGAAACTTGGGTTTTTCATCTTGTGCAGATGCAAATCAGCCAAGAGAACACATGCAATTTACAGACAAAAAGATAGTGTTAGTAGTGGTGGTGGGCAGTAGATGGCACTGATGGTAGTCATGTGTGAAGTTGGTGAACTTAGTAGTAAGGGAGATGGCGAGATGCACGTAGTGGAGAAGAGTTAGTACCGCCTGTGAAGAGTACTCATCACAGTAGGACTATTTTGTCCTCCTGTGATGAGTCCTTGGACTCCTTGGAGGTGTCACATCATAATAATAATGGTAATAAAAATTCTACAGCTATATGGAGTAAACAGGAAATCACACAAAGCAATATATATATACAGGGTGTTCGGGATAAATTTGACAGTTTCGTAAGGAAAAAGAAAATCTTCTTTGTATCTATTAAATTTAATGAATTGACAAAAAAACATTACAGGCAGAGTTAATTACAATACTATCAACAAGATTTACTCAAAATAACCACCATTAGCATCGATCACAGCTTCAATTCTGCTTCGGAACCTCGAACAAGCTGATGCTACAGTCTCCCTGGGAAGGGCCGCAAAAACTGTTTTAATTTTATCCATTAACTGGGCTTTTGTATTACTGGAAGTGCGATTGGTGTCTTTTTCAACTGCGCCCCATACAAAATAATCCATGGGGTTAAGGTCTGGGGAGTTTGGAGGCCAAACATTTGGACTGGTGAAGTCGTAGAAATTTTCAGACAACCATTTTTGACTTTTCCCAGAGGTGTGGCAAGGGGCCGAATCCTGCTGCCATACATACGGCCTACCATTGGCTACCCTTGTTATCCAGGGCTTGACTACAGTTAGCAACTCCACGAACAAAGCCCGAATTCCAATGCCAGGGTTCTTCAACACCTGTTCCTGCAGATTTGCGAGGAATTCTGCTGTACGAACGCAATCAGATCGTCTGCTAGGGATCTTTCTTCTTGCTACATCCTCGTAGTCACCATTGCAAGTCTCTAGTTCATGCCTGATTGTTTTTACTGTATTCAGGGAGCATTGGGCAGCAGTCGTAATATCCTTATTTTGATGGCGGGCACGAATCATCATGATACAAGTTATTCTCTTCCATGATTCAGGTGGGTTCCAGCTATCCATCCTTTCTGACATCTTGTATATGAATGAAGAAGGGTCCAAACTTTTAAATGAAGAGAAGTGTGTGTTAATACATGTAACTTACGGAAAAATATAATTAATTATAAATATGTCAAATTTATCCCGAACACCCTGTATATATATCAGGTCAGAATTGAAGGTAGCACATGAAGTTGCTTTGATGTAAAATCAAGTATCAAATGGGTGCACACTATCTTCATTCTTATTTGACCTCTACATGGATCACATTATGAATTGAAGTGGTATTAAATGCAAGATCAAAATTGGAGAAATTCAACTCAGTGCTTTATTTTATGGATATGATGTACTAATAAAGAAATTCAGTATAAAATAAATAAGTAAATTCCATTACTAAACTAAAAGTGATGCTTTAACACTGACATAAAAATCAGCAATAAAAAGACAGAAATCAAACAAATAGGCCAGAGCATGGAAAACATCAATGACATTCTTAATGGAGAACCTCAATCATATCATCCCTTGGTTTGCTTTCCACTATACTCTGTAGATTACTTGCCTTCAGTCTCAATATCATTTATCCACTTCTCCAAAGTTACTTCATCTTCTGTGAATCCCTGTGACCAGATGTAGTCTGATCAGTGCCTTATATACTACCATACTCTTATGTCTTTGGGTAAAATGTATTTCTCAATATTGCAACAAATACTCTAGGTTGTCTTCATGACCTTTACAATATCCCCAACATCAAATTTCTATCTACCATTACTTCAACATCACTTTCTCCCTCTACTTCTTCCAGTACTGCTCTGTCGAGTAAGCAGGCTCATATCTGTGAATCTAAATTTTCAAAACATTACATTTATTATTTTTTATGGCTATTTTGCCTATTTTACATTTTTTTTTTCCATTTACATTTATTACCTTAAAATGATATCACCATTCAACCACCTTTCTAGATTATTCAAATTCATTGGAAGAGCCACATCAGAACTATTAATAACTCGCCTAAGCTTATTTAGCATAAATAAGCTTAGGCCAGCAAACAACTGATTAGATCCCTATAAATACACTGATGAATGACTGTTAAAAGGCTGAACAGTAACAGAGCCATTACTGGGACACATGTAACCCTATTTGCAACCTTCTACTGAATACTACTTTCCATTGCACAACAGGAAGCCAATTTCCAATGAAATCTACTAAGCTGATATCTAAACCCATATGCTGAAAATTAAGTATCAACTTATGTGGCACCTTATCAAATACCTTTGCAAAATACAAGATAAAGAAGGATAAAGGAGATGGTAGTGCTTGTTGTAACTAATGATTTAACTAAGTAGTGATAAATATATTGAGAGGGAGTAAAACTTGCTGGCTTATTACCAAGATATGACAGAACTGAGTTAAGAAGGAGGGTGACAGCAAATGATTCAAATGTGCAGATTGCATAAAAAAAATGGATGTAAATTTCTGGATTTTGGATAGATGGACAACATGCACTTGAATGGATTTGACATGGAGAAATTATTAATTGGGCTGAAACCTAATGCAGAGAGTCAGGGAAACTAGAACATATGTGTAGGTTCAGTTATGGTATACAAAAGCGACAAAGACATAAATGTCGTTATGCATGGTTATGAATCTGATGACAGGATAGAAATTTATGCTTTGGATTAAGACTTTTTCAGTTGTCTGTAGATAAAAAAAAAAAGAGAAAGTTGCCCAACTGAGTTAAGAAGAGTGTAGATGTAAGTATACAAAACAGAATGAAGAAACTTGCTATGTCTATACATAAATTGCAGGAGCATCATAAAAACAGGTAGAGTTTATTGTTCAGTGAAAGTATGTTCTGGCCTAAGATTAGTGGCATTAATGAAACCTAGCTATCAAAGTCAGATGCAGTAAGTGGAACTGAGTATAACGAGTATAGTGTTTTTAGGAAGGAAGGATAGAAGAGTGTGTTTGGGGGGTACTATTAATGATATTAGATGATATGTGTCCAGTTAGAGTAGGAATGCATGAAAGCAATAACAGTAATAATATCTCAAAGCAATAACAGTGATAATATCTCATGTAGCAGTGAGTTTGAGACTATCTGATGTAAAGTTGAAGTTAACAGGATGAAATATATGGTGGGCATTGCTACAGACATGATGAGTCTGCAGCAATGTCCACCATATGGTGGTTCAGCTGCGGAGGACAATGAAATGCATTGTCAGTTTACCCTATAAGTGCTAAGCAAGTAATCACTATGGGTGACTTAAATTATATAAACATTGATTGGGTAAAATAGAAAATGCATAATAAGAATGAAGGAGAATATTGGATTATTGTGAGACAACTTTCTCAAGTAGGGTGTGAAAGAGGAAACTTGAGTCCAAAGAGTGTTAGATTTGACCATAGCATCAGGAGTCTGTTACGAAGTCTTCAACTTCAAAAAGTTGAAGGAACCCAACAAATTTCCCAGCACACAATATCTATTTAAACACAAGTCTATCACCCATCTGTAATCAATTTTGAACTGCAAAGCATGATCCTGTTATTAATATGCATCACATCTCTGATCTCCGGAATAATATTGCCTCAATTGTAGATCCTAAACTACCCCATGTAGTTTCAAAGTTCACTGTACGCTTTCTTCACCGATCATTTAACAAACACAAGCGACATCTAGATAGCAAATTCAATGGCCAGCTCAGTTCCTTAGTGCATCCTCTTAAAACATAAGGTGTAATTTCAATACTTTACAGATATTCTGGTGTATTCAGTATTTGAAATACATCTTCTTTCTTCACTTTAAATGCTTCAACCATCCCTATCTATCTAAGAATAAACCACGCTCTACCAGGATAAAACAACCTAATCAAGCAATCACTAAACAATTATTATGCCATCAGCATTGGTCAACTGACAATCAATTGTGGACCACCATCTAGTAAGGTGGTCCACAATTATTTTTCCTCTTACTGGCTACATAATGAGAGAACTTCTTGAGATTTTCATTAGACTGCAGCAATAGTCAATATAAACTCTAATAAATGTGTATTTTATAATTTTTTAAAATTTATTTTCATAGTTATTGTAAATATAATGAAATATGTAAGTACTTGAATTTAGGGTGTTTATATAGTCAAAACTCACTAGAGCAATTATCATCATAACAACCTCACTTACCATAATACAATCTACAGTAAAGTCTAGAACACAGCCTTCCATGGGCAAAATGACTGAAAAGGAAATTCATTCACTATAGCAAAATATCTACAGTAGTGAACAAGTTAATCTGAACAAGTTTTTGACTTTGGTTTGGTTTTTGTTTCAGTTCACAATAATTTTGGTTTTGGTTTACTATTTTGAATTTTGGTTTTAGTTCACTATTTTGACTGAGTGCTGTGTGTTCTAACTTACTCTATGATATTTATTAATAGTGTTGTGCAAGCAAGTTGACATTCATAGTGTTTTATTCATTTTGTGTAGCTATAAAATGGATACATCTCCATGACTCAAAGATAAATTGCCAACAAGTGGTGTTTGTTTGAGTACTGTTAATGCAATTTTAAAGAAGGAGACAAGTTATAAAATCTCACATGATCAACATTATATGATGTTTCACCAAACATTTAAATCTTTCCCAGCGTATACTTGATAAACAATAACTTACTTTTACCATATACAGTAGTTCTTTACTCTTAAGGTAAATACCTATTCAACTATATCATGAATCTTTACACTAGCACAACTGAAAACACAGAACAAAGTGCATAATGTGAATTGTCCAGAAGTATTTACATATTCTTCTAAGTACTTATGATTTGAATTCCATACACTACTTTCATTCAGTAGAGTCTTTATTCAATTCCTTTGTCTACATGGTAATGTTCCTTTTCTTGTGGCTGTATGCCTGTTCTACAAGTTTTGTCTAAGGAAAAAAATATATAAAGAACTGTCATTGTTTGTATATTTACTAACATTTCTTTGTATGTAATAATTTTATTACAAAACTGCATTAATCAAATGTGTGTTGTATGAAGTGTGATATCATCGCGCCTGGATGTTAATGCATTTCCAAATACGGGAATTTCGAGAGACACGCATGCATACTATGTGAGGTCGTCTTAGGGTTTTAGTCCCTTTTTCCCTAGGTTCACTGTCAGTTGTCAGAAGGAGATCATCTTAGGGTTCTTAGCCATCTCTACCCTGAGTCAATGGCCATGTGAAGTCTACTGTTGGTCGCTGGAGTGTCTCATGTGAGGATGTCAGTAGAACGGAAAGCTCAAAGGAGAAAGCATTTGTTGAACGGCAGAGGCTGCCACATTGCTGAACAATGGAATTCAAAGGATAAAGAATATTGGCAACAAAGACAAAGAAAAATGGGGGAGAGAAAGAACAGGCATACAGCCACAAGAAGGAACAATGCCATGTAGACAAAGGAATCGAATAAAGACTCTACTGAATGAAAGTAGTGTATGGAATTCAAATCATAAGTACTTAGAAGAATATGTAAATACTTCTGGATAATTCACATTATGCGCTTTGTTCTGTGTTCAGTTGTGCTAGTGTAAAAGATTCATGATATAGTTGAACAGGTATTTACTTTAAGAGTAAAGAACTACTGTATATAGTAAAAGTAAGTTATTGTTTATCGAGTATACGCTGGGAAAGTTAAATGTTTGGTGAATAGGAATGACTAGTAAATTGTCCTAAGTTGTATTTAGGTTATAACATAGAAATGTAGGAGAAGTAAGCCTAAGATAGAATCACTTGTAATTATCTATAACTTGTAATTTTATTGCTTTCATGCTCATATGTGGAATGAACAGTGTAAAATTAGATTTCTTGGATTAATTAATAAATTGGTTTGTGAAACGACAAATTGAGATATGTTATTTATTTTTTTTAAAATAAGTTAGGAAACTTAATGACCTTTTTTAGTTATCTTACATGAGCTACTTAGGTGGCATCCTTTGGAATTTTCCAGTTATTGTTTAATTAGCCTTTTTGCATGTACTGAAGATACCTGTGATATTTAGGCAAAAATATTTTAAGTGAGTTAATTCCGTTATTATAATTTTTAAGTAAAGGAACTTGCATGTATCTGACAAAAGAGGGGCAAGATAATAATTTTAATATGCTAAGTAATAAGTTTAAACCAAGACTGATATAAAGTAAAGGTCAGAGTTAACGGGGAATAATATCTGCTTTGTCTTCGCTTAAGATTCTTATAAACTTGCACTCAATGAGTAGTTTAACTGGCACAGTCAGAAATCAAATAAATTTTTTAAATTACAGTGTGAGTGAAGAAAGCAAAAGCATAAAGTAAGAGTAGATATAACAGAAAAGGTGCAGTAAAGACAAAGCAGACATTAATAAGGTACCTTTTCTCCTGACAGAAAAGAAAAATGTGGGCAAAAAAGGAAAACGATACTTACTCAAGATCATTTACTAGTTAGGAAAAGCAAATTTAATTCAAGATTGCCTGCTGTAGACTTAAATAGAGAATTGGCAGCTAGTGGGATTAATGTTTCTGACATGACAGTAAGTCGAAGATTGTTGGAAGCAGGGAGGATTGCCAAAGACCAAAAAAGAAACAACTGTTGACAAGGCTATGCAGAAAAAGAGGTGTCAGTGGGCAAAATTGTACAAAGATTGGACTGTTGAGAAGAGGAAGATCATCTTTTCAGAAGATAGCAATTTCTTTGTCCAGAGACCGAGTATCCTACGTTCGCAAATCAACTGCTGAGAAGACTTCTCCCACCCACCTTCAACAAGCTCCTAAACATCTATCTAAAAAGATGTTCTAGGATTGTTTTACATACATATGGTCCAGGATCACTTGTGCTTGTGATGGCATGTTGAAAAGTTGCCATTACATAAAAATATTGGCGAAAAGAGTGGGCCACAGATTCAGAAAGACAAAGAACTCATCTTCCAACAGGATCTCGTTCCATGTCACACTTCAAAAAAAGTGAGAGTTCCTCAAATATCACAACATCCACAATTGTTTCAGAAAAAGTATGGGCAATAGTGAAAAAGAGATTTGGAAAATTAAATTGTGATACAAAGGATAACTTAATACAATCCATTATAAATTTATTCACTACTGTACAATAATAAACTATTTCAAATGGCACAGGGTTACACTCAATACTAGTGAATACAGCCGGAAAATGAATGTTTTTCTCATAGAGTGCATTGCTTACAATGCATGACCTCAATAAACTCAAACTTTGCAGCCCCCCCTGCTCCCAATATATGATTTATATAAAGTTCATAAATCCAACAACTCTCTGACCTATAGCAGATGCTACTGACTCCTGCTCCCTTAAATTAGAAACAATTAACTTCACCTTTAACTTTATTCATCGCATATAAAAACTTCTACCCACTTCAAATCTTTGGTTTTAAGCAGCAATGATATGGTTAGTTTTTGATATTGTTCCCTTATTCACCATTATCCCCCTTTCTGCCACCTTAGCATTATTTAAAAATATCTATCCAACATTGCATCGCTTCAATTTTGCCATTGCAAGTGAAATAACCATACTGGTTATTTCACTTGGAAATAACACATTTGAAACACTCACATAACAAGAACAATTAGTTCTTTGTTATGAGAGGACAAAAAGTTCCAGTGTTATATTCTATAAAATATACAGAGTCCACCTGTTTTGTTTCCAGTTTACAAAATCTTTGTTGACCAGTGAAACTGATCTGTGGATATTTAAGTCAAATGAAGGCTTAAGAAAGTGACTACACCACTTTCTTAAAGTATGCATACAACCAGAATAATAAAGTATTATAATATTATATCAGACATAACCTAATGATCGTGTATGTCTGGGATTAAAAAAACAACAAAAAAATCCAAACTTAAGAGGATCAACCATTTATAGCTCTACTATTATTATTAGTTTGAGATGAATTGATATACTGTTATTTCATGTTTATAAGAAAACTGTCAACACAAATAACCTTTTTGGGTAAGACGGAGATCTGCATTATCAGGCCGTAAATAAGCTCTAAATTCTGATCTACTGGTGAACATACGATATGGTTCATTTGTGCCAAGAGTTGTAAGATCATCGATTAACACACCAATATAACCTTCTGTGCGTTTAATGATGAAAGACTGCAATCTCTGTACTTTGCAAGCTGCATTAATACCAGCAATAATGCCCTATGAAAAATAAAAGTTATTGAAATAATGTATTTTAATGAACTTTTATAATAATTTTAATTCTCTAAAAACTTAATATAATGCATTTAAGAAAATAAAAATGATAAAAATTTGAATTTTAAAACATCTTTGTTAACAATAACTATTTCTTATAATATATATCCATGATTTGGCTTGATATTTTCATGCTGCTAGTTTACCTTATTTCCATCAATAGTGCTCATTCAGTACTATTGATGGAAACCTCTTCAATCCCAAGTACTCATTAGCAAAATAGTGTAACTACAAGAAAGTGGAATTTTGAGTCTAAGTGGCAAACTCTGAAGAAAACAGTGACTGATTCAACTAGAGAGGCATGTGAAGTTGTTTGTAAAGATAGAAAAATAAGAATGCCATGGTGGACACAAAAAGTTAAAGAAGCAGTCCTGGAAAAGAAGAAAGCATAGAAAAAGTTCCTATCAAATAAGTTGTCAGATGCCCTAAAAGAATACAGACAGAAATGTAACAGAGCTAAGCTATGTATAAAAGTAGCTAAACAAAAGTCATAGGAAGAATTCAGTAAGAATATAGAAGGTAAATAGGAGGAAGAGGCTGGAATGATGTTCTGAAGGCTATTGAATAATCTTAGAAATGGAGGAAGAGTACTGTAAAAGGAATCAAAGATGATAAAGGTGACATGAAAACTGAAGATAAAGATATCCTAGATGTCTGGAATAATTACTTTGAAAGACTGTTACACAAACAAGCACATTTCAATACTTGAAGTAGGTAGTAAAGCCATCAAAAATGTGAAATGTGGAAAGGTATGGAGTGGATGATATTTGACCTGAAATGCTCAAATATGGAGATATAAAATGTTTTGCATTGGCTACAATGCATAATTCAGAGGACCTGGTCAGAAGGTCAAAATTCCAGATGACTGGAGTAGAGCTCTCTTAGTTCTCATTCTACAAAAAAGGGAATAAAGCTGAATGCAAGAATTACAGAGGCATTTCTCTACTAAATGTCCCAGGTAAGATTTATGCAGGCATCCTTGAAAAGATGCTGAAAAAAATTGTGGAAGAAGAGCTGAGAGAAGAACAAACTGGATTCAGGCCAAATAGAAGTTGTCAAGATCAGATTTTCACTTTAAGACAAATAGTCGAGAAATAATGGGAATATGACAAGGATCTGTACTTAAGTGTTGTAGATCTGGAAAATGTATATGACAAGATGCTCAGAGAAAAGCTTTTCAAACACTTCAAATATATGGGGTAAATGGAACATTATACAAAGCAATACATAGTCTATATTTAAGTTGTCAGTCAGCAGTTAAAACTGAAGGAAATATAGGCAGGTGGCATGGTGTAAAATTCAGTATAAGATAAGGGTGTGCACAATCTTGATTCCTATTCATCATCTATATTGATCACATTATGAAGAAAAATAACATCAAACCTGATATTTGAATCAGAGATATCAAACTTGGCTCTTTGTTTTATGTAGATGATGTACTCCTATACAAATCCAGTATGAATCTCCAGGATTCTCTAATTAAACTGATTAACAGCTATAACAAATTTGTCAAGAAAATTTCAGCAATAAAAAGATCAAAACTATGAAAATAGGAAAGAACATAGAAGACCTCAGCTGGCTTCTCAATGGAGAACCCATGAAACAAGTAAAATATTTCAGCTATTCAGTGAAGATGGCAAGTTAAATCTGGGAATAGACAATGGAATAAGCATAGCTGGTATTGTGGGGAGCCAGCTGAATAAATTTAAATGGAATAAGAGAGAAATTAGTCAAAACACTAAACAAACAGTATACAAGACAGTGTTGAAGTTGAAATCAGTTTTAAGTTATGGATCTGAGAGTTGAGCTAGAAATAAAGTACTTGACCAAAGATTAGAGACCACAGATATGAGAGAGCTCTTAGAAAATTAGGGCTCTGAACAGATGGCATTCATGGTAAAATCATATTAAAAATGAATACAATATGAAGGAACTTGACATTGTTTGCATTCAAGAATGTGTGAGTAGGACTAAAGTGGTATGGTCACTTAAATAGAATGAAGGTTAGCAAAGGAGTTGAGTTTGTTGCTTTGGTGGATACACTAATGACAAGATGGTAGGAAAGAGACTCAGCAGTAAAATAAGGTCTAGGCAGATTGATTCAATCAGAAGTAGCTTGGAAGAATGATAGATATGAAAATATTGGGGTATTGACAAGTAATAGAATAGATGCAAATGTAAGTTTCCATTGTTCAGCAGTTCTGTGGGAAGTTTTTGGTATTGAGACCACATCATTATATAAATAAAGAGTTTAATAAGAATAAGCAATTAAAACCCAACAAGTTTTGTGAGTCGTAAGACTTACATCATCAAGGGTACTAGCACCCTTGATGATGTAAGTCCTAAGTTTTGCACAACAAAAGCCTATTAACAATTAATTACACATATTAGATGTTCTTGATAATTTCACAACTGTTAAATATAATTGATAAATCAGAATATAAATGGTAAATCTGTTATTGAACACATGCTGGAACATTGCTAGCTGTTGCTATCATGTTCTGTGGTATCATTGTGTTATATCCTAGGCCCATTGTAGTTAAATTTTTGATGAAAGCAGATCATGCTTGACATACAATTAAGTCTTGATTTTCATTGCATTGTGTAGTGATCCTAAGCATTTGCAAGGCTTCTTTAAATTTTCTTGTAAAATAGTTACGATCAATATATGGCAGTTTTGTTTGTTGTCAAAGATGGTCAGTAGTGGTTGTGTGGAATGCCAGGCCTGATTTATGCTATCTTCTTTTTTCGATGGTTTTTTTTTATGTGTTCAGACATGGATATCTCTCTCTCTCTCTTGACCTTCATGTCTGGTCTATATGAAAAATGCCACAAGAGCAATGAATCTCATAGATGCTGGTTTTTTTCATAGAGTGATGTGTAGGTTTTGGTGGATATAGAAATCTTAATATTTTTTGTAAAGGTAAAAAAGCCACTTTTATGCTGTACTTGTGGAGCAACGCAGTCACTTTGTCTGTGACATTCTTGATGTAAGGCAGCGTGATTGCATTCTTGAAATCTTGTTTAAGTAAAAGAGTTGCAGGAGATGTATTAAGAATTTTTCTGATCGTCTTGGGTTCAAAACCATTAAATGCAAGGTTTCAGGTAGTGCAGTTTCTTCATTCCTTTTAATTGACATGCTTGATATATATAATATGCATGGGAGCTGCTAATGTATATAAATATGATGATAATGATGTGAATGTCAATAAGCACTGTTATGAATCTGGAGAAGGATGGACCTGTACTGGGCCCGATGTGTGAGAATGTGAAAGAGAAAGCTACCTAACTGGACTAAACAGACTTATTTTGTAAGTACACATAAGAGACAGGAAGTAATTTATTGTCTAAACACAAATGCCAGGAGCACAAGGAACAAAGGAGTTGAGTTTGTTGCTTTGATGGATACACTAACTAAATGATTCTAAGAGTCAGATGAAGTAAATGGATGTTAAGAGTACGATATTTTCAGAAAGGACAGAAGAGATATGAGAGGAAAGGGTATCATATGATCATAATGATATCATATGATCTAAGTCCATTTAAGGGTAGAAACTCATTGAGATAATAATATAATAATGTTCCATGGAGAAACATTATTAGTTTGTGATTATTTGGTATGGAGTGAAGGTTAACAGGATGACATATGGTGATGGTGTTGCAGACCTGTTGGGAATGATGAAATGAACTGCTAAGTTGTTACTAAACGAGTAGTTATTAAAAGTGATATAAATTACAATGATGATCAGATAGGAGAGAACTCAATGAAGGAAAATGAATTAAGCTGCTGTGAGGCAAGCAGCATGTTGAAGAAGAAACTTGAGATCAAAGAGGTTTGATAATAGCATCAGAAGGGGTATAAAGTTAAGGATGTGACTATTTTGTCAATAGTTGGCAACAGCAATCATGCTGTACTGAACTGGTAGGTAGCTAAGTATATGGATTAAATTAAATTTGCCAAGAAATTATATTCTTGTTTAATCCTTTAACTAAGTGTAAGCAAACAAAGTTTGCTTACACTGCAAAAGTACTGCGAAAGTACTTCATGCAAAGTGCATGAAGTACTTTCATGACACTAGGCTACTTGTATACAGAGGCTAATAATTTCACATTAATTGCCTTAGTATCCCATAGTACACAGGCTTCCGGACATGAAAAATGCTAGGCATTACAGGTAGGGTCACTACAGATATCCAAGTATAAGCAGGTGTACTAAGGCAATTAATGTGAAATCATTAACCTCTACACACAAGAAGTCTATTTGTGAAGATACTTCACGAGTAAACTTTGTTTGCTTATACTTGGATAAGGATTAAACAAGAATTTAATTTCATTTATTCAGTCTGAGCAGATGTTTAGATGGACCATGGAAAGGAGGAATAGAAGTCATGCCATTTTGGCATCCTTGTAGTGCCAAAGAACACATGACCTGTGAACTGGTGAGCAAAGCTTGTTCTGTGGCAAAAGAAACTTGTATGTGTAAGGATGCCTGCATAAGCAAAGTATTAGATATGAACAAGAAACTGAAAGCTTACTGAGTCATGCAGACTACAGAGGAGAGTATACAAAAAAAAAAAAAAAAAAAAAAGCATGGAGGTAACATATTATGTCTATACACAAATGCCAGAGGGTATCTGTAGTCTCAGATTATTGGCATTGGTGACACCTGACACTCAGAGGCAGATATATTTACTGGTATTGAGCATAAAGGGTACACTAATTTAGGAAGGATAGGCAAAAATAAGAGGGAGGGGGTGATACTAATGATATCGGATGATCTGAGTCTAGTTAGGATAGATAGCTATGACTGCAATATTGCTTTCTCTTTCGCTCAAGACGTTACTTCACCTCAAAACAGCTGTTAACCATATACAAATTACAAATCCGCCCAGCCATCAAATACTGTTCTCACATTTGGAGTGGGGGCTCCTAAAAGCTCCCTCAAAATGCTTTAATCAATACAGAGGAGAGCAATCAGAGGGAAGACTGTTCCACAGTACAGCAGTAGCAGGAATGAAGGAGGAAAAGAAACTTGTTCTGTGGGTTTCGAGGTGTACTGTGAAGGGATGTTGGGCGGCGGCTGCGTGTTCCAATGGGCTTAATACAGAGTGGGGGAATTATTGATGCTGTTTCAGATGAACATTTTCCATGGAAATATTTATAGAATATACAAATTGCAGAGACTAAATGTCTGTGAAAGTGGGGGAGTGAGTTGGTATGATCCATCTCTTACCAACTCACTCCCCCACTTTCACAGACATTTAGTCTCTGCAATTTGTATATTCTATAAATATTTCCATGGAAAATGTTCATCTGAAACAGCATCAATAATTCCCCCACTCTGTATTAAGCCCATTGGAACACGCAGCCGCCGCCCAACATCCTTTCACAGTACACCTCGAAACCCACAGAACAAGTTTCTTTTCCTCCTTCATTCCTGCTACTGCTGTACTGTGGAACAGTCTTCCCTCTGATGTATTTCCCAAGGAATACAATATACAGGCTTTTAAATTGAATGTCAAGAAGTTTCTCATTTCCCATCCCACTACCCATATATGGTACTATAGTAGTATAGGTTGACCAGCCAACCTCTCGTATATGGGCCCAACATTAAAACAAAACAAAACAGTTTTTCATGTTGCAGTGAGTTTGAGGCTATTTGGTGTTAGGTGAATCTAACAAGTTCAAATATATGATGGGGTTGCTACAGATCAACTAGATGAACTGTTAGTGATGATGAAATGCATTGCTAAATAACCCTAATAGGTACTAAACATTAATCACCATGGGTGACTTTAATTATCCAAATATTGATAGGATAACAGTGAAATATCATTAAAAGGATGAAGCCAACTTATTGAGCTGTTGCAAGAAAGCTTCCTTAAACAGCATGTGGCAGAAGAAACTCAAGGTTAAAGAGTATTTAGACATGATTATAGTGTAAGGTTGGTGGAGGGGAGGGGAATTCAAAAGATGTGACTGTAATGCATCCAATTGGTGACAGTAATCATGATGTACTGACCTTGGATTGTAGATCAGATCAGATGAGATGAGATGAGATGATGAGACGGGATGATATGAGATGAGATGAGATGACTATAAACTTTAAAGGGTCATACAAGATACTAACCAATGGAATTTTTCATTTTATGAAGGGTGGGGAGAGGGCATTCACAGAAATTGAGAATGGATGCAGTCTAGAAAGGTCTGAGAGGCAGATTTTTCTCTCATAGAGTGGTGCATGACTGGAATGGTTTGCCTTTGGAGTTGTGTGCAGATAGCATAAATGAATTTGAGAGAGGGTATGATGTGGTGTGAGTGATATGCTATCTCCCACAATGATTTGCATTAATAAAAATATCACAAAATTCTTCTTCTTGCCTGTGCTGCAGCTTCTTCATATCCTGTGGTTCCATTGATCTGACCAGCTAAAAAGAGATTGCTAACTTTGTAGGTTTCTAGTGATGGTTTCAACTGACGCGGATCAATATAATCATATTCCACTCCATAGCCTAAAATGAATCAATAAATATTCTCCTTTTAATTTATTAACATATTAACAAGTCCATTACTTCATCATCTAATATTAGAATCATTCACAATTAAAAATGTGTTAACTTTTTTAGCAGAAAAAGCATAAGGTATAAAATATGCAGCTTAAAACAAAATGAACATCTTACATTGACTAATTAGTTTTAGATTTGCATTTCTATTCTTAAACTGTTCTATGAACAGTCCAGGAATAAACTACAAAATGAATGATTAACATATCACATGTTAAAATTATTTTTTATTTTCATTATTACTATTATGAATGGACTTCAATGATAAGTCCATTGCATAGGAGGGGATCCAGACAAATTATGTATGCCCCCCCCTCTAACTTTGATTCTAAACCATTTAAAGGCTCTTATGAATTAGCAGTGCATTCCATTTTCTTGTCACATATGAAGTTAGAAAACTTTTCTATCTGCTTCCTTATGGATTTTCTGCATAATTTTATTGATGTCCTCTTATGCATCTTTGTAAGCCAATTACCATCTTCTCATCATATAAAAACTAAGTAGCATAAGGTCAGGCACAGAAATTGAAATGTGAGAGAACCAATGCCACATACAGTACATAAGATTCCCTGCTTCCATGTTTTAACATATTACATTCTTCTCATCACAGCAATAATATTATCCTTAGTTCTTTTCAATTAACAAGAAAAAAACACACACAGGATAAGTAATACTATTTATTTAAGACTATATATTTCAGCCTAAATATTACAGGCTACCATCAGTGGCAGCCTGAGATAACAGTTAATTACAAAATAGAATGTGAACAATGGATGATTTGAAAAAGTAAGAGCCATGTGATGTTTTGCATAAAACAATGCAATGGTATAATTGAGGAAATATTGCAATATTGATAATTCATTAGCTCTTAAAAAATATTGATATGTGACTAAAATAAGACTATAAGACTTTCCCATATCTTAGATAGAGGGAGACAGTCATTCTGATTTAAGTTCGGACGATGAAGTAAAGCTTTAAACAAACATTCAAATTTATACTGACACTGATGACGTGTGTTTCAAACCATAATGTTGTGATCTGTATCTATTCCATGCTGTGCAAAGTCAAGACTTTTCAGATTTACTGTTGCTAATGTAAGACTAGTGTTTTTGTATTCTCTTTTCCACAGAGCATCCAGTTTGTCCAAAGTACGAACAATGACAGTCACAAGAAACTTGGTAGACACCAGGGAGAGCTAGAATTGCTTATCTTTTGAAGATGGAACTATCAAACAACATATGAAACTAAATAGTTTCTCAAAAAGGACCATGCAACAGCTTTTTAATTCCTAGAATCCTAGCTCAAATAACAAAGAAATAGTACATCGAATTCTAATTTCTTACATTTATAGCATCTCAGAACCACCCATTTCCAGAATTCTTAAGACATACAATTTAGTGGCTATTTTTCTTCCTATGAACAAATTATCAGCATGGTTTCCATCTCGTTCTATTTTATAATTAACTGTTGTTGCCACTGATGATTGCCTGTAATATTTAGGCTGAAATATATGACCTTAAATAAATAGTGTTACTTATCCCTTGTTTTTTTTTCATGTTAACTAAAGAAACTTCACATGGCACAAATATCTTTTAAACAACTATTCTTAATTCTCTTAATAGTTTGTCATCATGTTAACTTGTGATAACTAAAATCCAGACTTCTGCCCACTAAATGCACTTACCACATGCAACTGTTGTTCATTAATAAAATAATGTATAAACTCTGTAATGATCAAAGAAACATTCAAATTTTGGGTCCATTTTTCTATTCACAATGTCAGAAAATTTGATTCAAAATCATTATATGATTACATGTTATTACTGTTTTTCAAAAAAAAAAAAGTTTATATTTTTAAAAATATAGCTTGCAATCAATGTTTATGACTGAAATTAAATAGTGTGATATATTACATGTATTAAAAGTCAAAATATTTGTGGAAATTCATTAATGGCATTTCCAAGCTCAGGTTTCTAAATGAAAGAAATTACACTAAAGTATTTCTAACTTTTTTTTTTAATTAACAAATTGGAAAAAAAAATTTTTTTTCAAGCACTATTGCTATTATTTATAATTATGGCTTAAAATAACTACAGCTGCCTCACAGTATACAGCAAACTATAGGGAATACAGGGGAAGTTTGTTATAATGTAGAGTTCGTTTTGATACAGTGACTTTCTTTTAGCTTATGGAATTTTCGTCTTGACTTTTCAGTAGTTTGTAAGAAGAATGCAATTGTTATAGCAGTGTTTGCTATCATAAGAATGAACCTTAATAAAGCTGAGACCATGTGTAAAAATAATCATATTATAAATTCTGAATATTTTTACGTATTAATATTGCTTGTTAGTTTTTGTTTTCATACACGCAGTGTCTGCACTTGTGATGTGCTCGTTATGAAAATATTATGTTAGAAGTAATATGTAAAGAAGTAAAAATATTGAAGTACTTACTTAATTGATTATTTGTATTATTTATAAGAAAGTTTGTTGTATTTTTTAATGTTGAATTTTGTGTTTATGAAAGACTTTCTTCAGCGCTAGTGGATACAGCGAGTCCGCCATATTTTTACAATGCGTAGTTTCTGACGTTGTTGAAGTGCGCATGCTCCCGGAGTGAACTTGATGTTTGATTGACAGCTGACAAGAAAAGCGTTGCGTATCCAAGTTACAGTGGTAAACAAGAGAGCGTTCGGAAAGTTTTTATAAATTGGCCGAGGAATATTCAAGTTGGGAGGAACTTGATTTTTTGTGTGCGGCAGTTAAAAGGAAATTTCATATTGTATTCCGAAAAAGGAATAGTGGAAATAATATGTTTCAAGAAGGAATAAGTACAGAAGAAAAAGGAAATCTTGAAACTAAGTTTTTATAAACTGGCCGAGATATATTCAAGTTGGGAGGAACTTGATTTTTTGTGTGCGGCAGTCAAAAGGAAATTTCATATTGTATTCCGAAAAAGGAATAGTGGAAATAATATGTTTCAAGAAGGAATAAGTAAAGAAAAAGGAAATCTTGAAACTAAGTTTTTATAAACTGGCCGAGGAATATTCAAGTTGGGAGGAACTTGATTTTCTGTGTGCGGCAGTTAAAAGGAAATTTCATATTGTATTCCGAAAAAGGAATAGTGGAAATAATATGTTTCAAGAAAGAATAAGTACAGAAGAAAAAGGAAATCTTGAAACTAAGTTTTTATAAACTGGCCAAGATATATTCAAGTAGGAAGGAACTTGATTTTGTTTTGTGTGCGGCAGTAAAAAGGAATTTTAAAGGGATCCTAAGAAAATGAAGTACAGAATCTTGTAACTTCTGGAAAAGAGCCTTAACAGGAAGAGAAAAAGACTATAAACATTTTTTTGTGATTTGTGAAAGAAAAAGTGTTTTGTCTTAAGAGTAAGTTTGTATTTTTTAAATAAGGCCTTGGATCCATTTAATCTGTATTTATAGTTATGTATTTTTACTAGAAGTGTATATATATTGTTTTAAGTTTTATTAAATGTGTTTATTTTGTACTTGGTGTTGAGTCAATGATTAATTGGATTCTGAAAGAGTGAGCTAAAGTCATTGCACCAATTGGAGTGAACTCTTTGTGCAAATATAATAACATATAGGGACACTCGGAGTCAAAAATAAAAATAATTGTTAGTAAATGAAATATTATTTATAATACACATAAATAATAATGGCGCAGCCTATATATAGGATAATTCATTAAAAATTAACAATGGCGCAGCCGGCAGGATAAATAAATTCATTAAATATTAACACATGTACTGTGCCTGTTAATTGTATGTCTGTTAAGCACATCTGACTAGTATGCCTATCTTGCAAGATGGAAAACCATATTCTTCAGTACTTTTGTATTTATTTTTAAGTTTTTTTTCTTTTCTTTTTTCCCTCTTATTAAAAAGATATCAAGAAAAATTCTTGACATCCCCCACCCCTCACCCAGAGATAACACTTTGGGAAACATTTCTCAATTTATCAGTTTCAGGCCAAATTTTTAAATTTTAATCAAATTCACTTTTCTGACTCTAGTATCATTGGATATTGTTACTGCTTTTATATATCCTGTTTATTATTATATTATTTAATGATTTAGACTCTCTGAACTTCATCAAGCAAACGTTATTAAACTTATTTCTGATAATCTGTATGGTTTTTTTTTGCATAATTTAGATCTAAAGTATTTTTTTCATTTCTTCTTCATATTCCATTTTTCCTTTAGAGGACTAATATTACATTTTAAAATTATTAATGTCCCAAGCTACCTTAAAATATGGGTTGAAGGCTTTAAAAATGATACTTCATTAATGAAAATGTATAATAAA
Source organism: Typopeltis vanoorti (assembly GCF_054136105.1). NCBI lineage: Eukaryota > Metazoa > Arthropoda > Arachnida > Uropygi > Thelyphonidae > Typopeltis > Typopeltis vanoorti. The sequence continues at coordinate 158,455,650 of NC_143552.1, forward strand.
TATTACTGTATAAAAAAGCAAATTTGTCAATTATTAAGTACTGTTTTGACATTTAGTTTAATATTCTTTCAATTACTTCATTCTGGAGAAGCACATACTTAACTAAGAAACATAAAAGCTCAAATTCTTTTTCATTTTTAATATTCCGTTTTTTGTCTGTTTTTTAGCATTTCTTTTTCTATTAATATGTTTTCTATATTATGCAAACCCCAGCCCTATTAAAAATAAATAAATAAATAAATAAAAAAAAACAACATATCAGCTAGAGAGTGTCCATAGTTCAGTCACTTTCGATAATGCCCTTTAATTGAAAAGACCTGGGTTTACGTGCCATTGACAGCCATAATACATTATGTACACAGAGTAAACCACCCTATAAAAATGTATCAATTAGGTTTCAAACAATTATTTGGCTGTCATAGGCTGAGCCTAAACACACAAGGAGAAACAAGATATTATTATTATACAGTATCTCCAGGGAGCCCGAAGACTATCGTGGAAGACCCAAACTAACTATTATATACACAAAGCCTATCATACTTCTCCTTAAATTCATTCACTTGTCAGGGAACTCTCAATTAATTTTGGCAATCCATCACAGTCATTCACCACTCTCCAAGCAAAAAATCTAGTCTGCACACCCCTGCTGACCACACTCTTAATCAACTTCTACAAATGAACCCTAGTTCTCCAACTATTTGTCACATATTGAAAAATTCTCTTTGCATCAATTTTATAAAGGCCCTTTAATATCTTAAAAGTGTCCATTATGCCACCCCCTTTTTCTGCCCATCAACCAAACTTTGTAACCCATCTTTACAGGAAGCATTCCACAGACCTGTCACCAGCTTAGTCATTCATCTCTGAATCTTCTCTACTACCTCCTGGTCCCAAACCCAGGTAACCAAATCAGTGCACAATAGTCAAGATGCAGCTGAATCACAGCCTTACAAAGAGTGATAATAACTTCCCTATCATTACTTGTTAGCATGTTTTTTAACATCCAAGTAATCTTTTGATCTATTTAGCTACTTTTGCAATATATCCTCTGAACTTCAACTCTCTGTCCACCATTATCCCCAAGTCTCATCAATTTCCTGCAATCCAGTACAATCGACATTTCAACTACTGCAGTCCATCTCACTGAATAAAATGCAAACAATGGCTAAAACTAGTATTTAGTATTACTTCCAAGCTTACATGGAGTCCAAAGACTCATTGTGGGAGGTCAAACACTCAGAGATCACAATAACTATCATACCTTGCTTTGAAAAAAAACATTCAATGTTGGAGCAATGGCAAAATTCATTCTGGCAATGCATTCTTCTTGTTCACCACCTACCAAGCAAAAAATATCTATCACCTCTTCACTCATATAACTTGTACAGCTTCCAGAGATTACCTCTAGTACTTGCATCACTCATTATCCCATGCAATAATTCTCCTGTATCTTTTTGGAAGGCTCCTCTCCACCAGCTTATATCTCAACCATATCCCCCTTCTTCCTTCTATCTGCCAAGCTCTGAAGACTACATTCCCTCAATCTGTCCTCATATTATCCTTGGTTGGCCGAGTGGTTAGCATACCTGCTCTTCAACCAATACACCATGAGTTTGAATCCTGCTATGGGCATGGATGTTAATGATTGTCTTATTTGGTGTACTGTTATAATCTTTGATATGGTGCAGTATGACCTTTTCTGTTCTTGTGCCATTAAAAACATAAATCATCGTCACCATCATCTGTTCTCATACTGAATATTCCAGAGTCCTGAGACAGTCTTGGTCATTTCATTCTGCACTCTCTCCAATGTTTCCATATCACTGATATAACAGGTGACAAGATCTGTGCACAGAAATACGAATGAGACCTACTTAGTATCTCACAGAGTGGAACTATCACCTCCTTATCCTTGCATGTCAGCATCCTTCACATTATAGCAGCAATTTTTTGGGTAACCAGTAAACTTTTGTGATGTGTCCCCCCTGAACTTTACTTCCCTATCACCAAGGTGCCCAAATCCCTTGCTTTTTCACTTCCTGAAGCAAGTTCCTCCAATGCAGTAAACCTTATTCCATCTTCTCTTGTCAAAGTGCATAACTTTACACTTAGCAACATTGAAATGACATCCCCATTCTTCAGCCCAAAGCACCAACCTATTCAAATCCTAACATTATTCTTCCTAATTTAGCATCATCAGTAAACAACTGAATATCTTCTTTCATGCTGTGAACTATATCATTGGCATACAGTGAAGTTAAACAGTGGTCGCTGAACAGAACCCCGTGGCACCCCACTTGTCATCTTTTTTGGGGGCAATGAACCTTCATACACAACTCTATAGCTCATATTAGTCAACCAGCCTTGTAACCAAGTTAACAAATGACTATCTAAAGCCGTCCTGCCCAATTTCAACATTAGTTTATTATGTGGTAGCCGATCAAATGCTTTAGCAAAATCCAAATAAATCACTGTATAAAGTCCCCCCCCATCCAATACTATAGTCACCCTATTATAAAATGTAACTAAGTACTAAAGCATGACCTTCCCACTAACAAACCCATGATGCTCTCTCAAAAGATTTCCATTCTGATCAATCCATGTTCTGTCTCTAAATAACCTCTCTAACACCTTCACCGCTACACTTGATATACACACTGGCCTGTAGCTTGACACTACTGACTTCAATTCTCCTTTATGCCATGGCACTGTTTTTTCTTATTTCCACTCTTCTTGGACTGTTCCTGTTGCCAGACTTCTGTTGAACAACCAAGTCAAGCCCCCCCCCCCTCCCACCTTTCTTTGCACACTCCCTTAATATATGTAGTGATATCTCATCTAATTGCACAGCCTTATTAACATCAAGGTTACTTAATATTCTAAACACTCCTCATTCTTGATATTATGGAACTACTAATTTTTTACTGAAATAAGAGAATCAATTAATGAGAGGAGTATGTCATTACTTGCTGTCTACTTATAGTGAACTGTGCATATGGAGGCCACAGCATTTCTAAATATTGCTAAATAAATATAAAACTCTTTTAAAGCTGCAAAACTTTGCCATTGCAGTACAAGCATTTACAAATTCACATAAAAGAAAAAAAAAAAGCATTATTCTCTACAGATGTACGTGAGGGAAATGAGTTTTGAAAATAAAGTTTGAAGATTACTTTTTAGTATTAGAAACATAATTGGAGTGTGTATATATATATATATAAACAAACATACTCCAATTATAATACTGCATTCCGTTACAGAATCTATAGCAAATGCTGTGTGTATGCAGGGATAAAGAGAAGAACTGAAGGTTACAGTCTTAGGAAAGGAAGATACTTCATGGGGAAGACTACTCTCCAGAGAAAAGATGGAATGAAAGAATGTGGGTTAGCAATTTAACTGCAAATGGATGTTGGACAGCTGTTACTCATGCTGTTTTAGGTTAGACAGAAATTAAAGGAATGACAGATACAAGTTCTTCTGAACAGCATCCATAGAAGTATCTGTTAAAAAAAAAAAAGGTGACAATGTGGAAAATGATCATTGTGAGACAGCAGGTAGGTAGAGAGTGTAAGAGAGGGATCATTGATTAGCTGAAATGCCTTCTTTTGGGAAAAAAAAGACTTTTTAGAGAGATATTTGGTACTCCACTCCAAATGTCAGAGCAGTATTCCAAGACTGAATGGAAATGCTATAGAAGTCACGTGTTTGCACTCAGAAAGGTTAAAGTTAAATGTCAATGAAAGGAAAGAGAAGGAGTACTAAGGTCTTTTTCATGAGAAAAATACAATACCGTGTTTTAGAAAAGCACTGAAGGTGATTAGATTGTCACTGAAAAATGGAATGGAGATCAGCATTTATGGCAATAGATGTAGAAGACACTGAAGATGAGATGTTTTAGCACTAGAAGGTTTGTCATATGAGAAGGATCAGATTTGATGTCAATAAGATAAGATCATTTATTGATCTTCTCTTATTGACATCAATAAGAGAAGATCATTTATGTATATGTGGTAGATGGCAGATGATATAACAAAGCTCTGAGGAGTGCCTGCATTAGAATAGAAATCTGAAGAGAGAGAGAGGGGGAACACCAATCATCACAAAATGTAGTGATAATCAGAGAAATTGACAACCTAATTACAACGAATGGTAGGTAGACCATAATATAGCAATTTCCTAAGAAGCCCTCTATGACATTATGATCTGATGATGTTAGTCAGTTAGGATAGAAATGCATGAAAGCAATGCCTTGGAAATTTGAAGTACAACAACAGCACAAGTTTCTCAAAACCTTACCATGGCACATATCCAGAAGTGGATGGTATAAATAAGATCTGCTGTGGATCTTGAGTGGCAAAATCCACACTGGTTGCCAATGATTAGCTGGCAGTTCTCTGGGTAATGATGAAGGCCGTGAGTAGTCAGTGCCAAGTGGAGAGCAATATATCAACAGTTTAATGGCAGACATTTATTTATCTCTCTCTCTCTCTCTCTCTCTCTCTCTCTTTTAATGGGCTGAACATGGACTTTCTTCCATGCTGTAGGAGTGGATGCAAGATGAATATAATAGGGTGCAGTAATGACAAAGGATAAGCATTCTGTTCACAATTGCAGCTATCATCATGACCAGAAACCTTTTTTTGGTATCTAGTCTAGGTTGTTCAGGATACTTCTGATGTTGTTCCTGGAATTATTATTATTATTTGACACCTCCAGGGAGTCCAAGACTCATTGAGGGAGGGCACCTACTCTACAACTATCCGTCTCCACCACTCAACCTCATCCACCAACTGCATCTACACCAATGCCACCTACTGTCCAACACCACCACTAGTAATTTTTTTTTTTTTTTTTTATACAGACAATCACAAACATCCATGCCCATGGCAGGATTTAAACTCGCAGCCTTTTGACTAGAGAGCATATGCTAACCACTAGGCCAACCAGGCCAGCTAGTTTAAATAGTTGGAGAAAATCTGCCTTGGTTATCTTTTCTGGAGTTGGAAGAGAAGAGTAGGGCAAGAAAGTCAGTTTTGTCTTGAGATGTCACAAAAATGCTGATCTGGATTAGAGAGAAAGTTATGGAAACTAGATCATCATGGGAAGAATGGTACACATACTAGCCACTGAATTAGCAACTTCATAGAAATCAGTGGTTTCTGTATAGACATGTAACTGTCAATACAATCCTCTTCAATTCCCTGTGTGCATAGTTCAGTGAGATATGGGGCAGAAACAGCCTTCATTAAATGCTTCAGTCAACTGCTGCACACAAGAAGTTCTATTTGTCTGTACAAGCCTTCTCAGATGATGCCATGTGATCTCATTCCTGACAGACTGTCTTAGGACCACAGTTATGTCTCTTAGACAAACAATGTGGGTTATTTTTCCACTGATTAAACACCCAGGGTATCTCACCTCACCTTTTGAGAACAGAGTCAGCTCTGCTATTTTAAAAATCGTGGCTCCAGCGATGGGCACCCGTAAGCCTTTTATCAAACTCTGAAAGATTCTTTGTTTTTCCCATCATGATTAACACTACTGATAATTACTGACTGGCAGCATTCTTAAATAGTTGCCTAGTACAGGTGATGATGCATGTAGCCAAGTATTTTGCATATATGCTGTGAAAGTGACATTAACGTACATCTGCGCAAAGGTTTCTAATTCAGTGGTCAGTATGTTGTGTTTAAATTCATCTATATAGCATAGAATGAAAATTTATTTTTATTCATCTAAATTTTAAATATGTTGTGTTTAAATTCATCTATATAGCATAGCAAATCTGACAATGATACGAATGTCATTGAGCATGATTATGAATCTGGTGGAGGGGTGGAAATGTACACTTTTTTCAGTGTGTCAGGGGATGGAAAAGACAAAAATGCTCAACATGGTCAATCAGACTGCAAATGAAAGTAAGTGAAAAAGTAGAGAACTTTTAAAAGAAACTATTCATTCAAGATCTAACAAGTCTAAAAGTCTACAAGGAGAAAACTTGTACTTGAGCAAGAAAGAAATTATATATATTAACTGTAAGTAAGGCTGTAAATACTTTAATGTAAAGTTATAAAAATAATCTTGTCTATCCAAAATCATGTAAAGAATTTAGTGCGAAAAATGTAATTAAAAGAGAATATTCTGTGTAATGTGAGTGGCATGATAAGATGTAAACAAGAGTCCAAAGGTCGCGTGCGAACTGTCCAGTTGAACGTGTGGCTTGAGGCAAAGGCATTTACAAGGAAAGCGATGCTCGTTCGTTTTTCCCGGAAGACGCTAGGCGAGAGGATGTGCCGTGCAGAAGAATGTAGTAGAGAGAGGGCACCAAGGATGCACAATAAAAGGGGTTTGCTCCCCTTTCTCAGGGCTTTTTTCTGTGTTCCTGGTTCCTGATTTCTTGGACGTTGGATCTCTCTCTCTCTCGCCTCCTGATGGATTCCGGATCGCCCTTGGATGTTATGTGTCGGTACCCGTAGTTGCAGAGTCCTGGCTAGCTATCTCTTCAGAGCAGAATAGCTGACCGCGACCAAAGATCCGGCAATGGCAAAGGTGCGAGATCAGAGCGGGCATATCACCAGCCGTTTGGAAAGGCCAGATCGTGAGACTGGCTTTTCCAAACGGCCATAAGTGACCAAGTGGGCGAAAGCCAAAGGAAGGATTTGAGCTGTATTAGGCAAAGCTGTGAACAGAATGGACGAACCTGGTAACTTTGCAAAGAGATAGTAATGTACAGAAATTTGTTGTATATTATCCAGTTAGTTAAGAGGAAAGAAAATTGTAATGTAATGATTGAATATGGACAGTATTAGAGAACTTTAAATGCCTATTTAGCAGTAGCTAATTTCCATAAGACAAATTGTCTGGATGATTATAGATGATTATAACAAGTTTAATGTGAGAGACTAACATAATAGAATACTGATTAGAAGTATATAGTGTGTATATTGTGTGTGTGTGTGTGTGTTTAATGTTTATTTCAAGAGAAGGATTTATTGTTCATGTACTAGAGTGCTTAATTGTTTGATATAGTTTGATTTAGCATGACATTGAACTAACTGAATGTGAGATATGTCTAGTTGTATGTGTCTTAAGATTCCAATAAATATGTTTTGTCTTTTTATACCTGAGCTTTGCCTATGATATGAATTAAAACTACCACTCATTAATCTGAACCATGGGAGTGGGATTGAAAGAAAAGTATATTTTGTTGTTATAGAGGTTACGACTGCAAACTAGAATTCACATAGCCATAGTAGAGTGTTTAGTTAATGAGTTTAACATAATTGTGCATCAAAATCTGAGAAGGTCTCCCTGAATAAGAGTCCCCTCTATCCTAAGATATTGATTGCCGCAGCATAAAAAATAAATTTGTAAATATCTGAAAAGGAGACAGCCCCAGATAGAAATTTAAAGGATTCGTTCTGAATTAAGGAATAACCTTTAATAGTTAGGGTAAACACATGAGTAATCTAGGAATCGGCCAGAGATATAGAATTTGCCCTCCTCGTAGAGTGAGTACATAAGAAGTGATATAGATATTAAAGTCAGAAAATTCTTGGAAGAGTCTTGTAGTTATCGTAGAGAGGCAAATTTATAACGAAAGAAGATTATAAGAAAAGGCAAACGATGTAACAATATTAGTGAAACTTGGCTATCAGAATCAGATGTGGTAACTGAAAGTAAAGCAAAAGTATACTCAGGAAGGACAGACAAGATAAGAAAGGAGGGGGTACTACTAATGATATCTGATGATGTTAGTCAGTTAGGATAGAAATGCATGAAAGCAATAAAGAGTAATAACATCCCAATTAGCAGCGAGTTCCCGGCTACTGTGAAGTGAAGATTAACAAGATGAAATATATGGTTGGCTGCTGTTGTAGATCTGGTGGTTTAGCTGCTGGTGATGATGAAATGCAGCACCAATAACCCTGATTATGGATGACTTAAATTATTTGAGCATTGACTGAGTAGTAGAGAAATCTCATGATAAGAATAAAGGAAAATTTACTGAGCTGTTGTGAAATAACTTTCTAGCAGAATGAGAGAGAAAACTTGGAGTTAAAGAGTGTTAGATTTGATCATAACATCAAAAGGAGATCTCAGTTAAGAATGTGACTGTTTTCCCACCAGTGGGTGACAGTGATTATGTCATACTATGCTGGGAAGCAGCTAACTATATGGATGTTCCATTAGGAAAGTTACATGCTGAAGTACAAAGCTGGAAATTATGACAAATTAAGGAGAATACTATATTTGGTCTCATGGTATCAGGTACTGAATGGGAAGGCATAGAGAGCTTTAAAAAGTTGCTTAAATGAGGTAGTAGCTGAACGTGTTGCTAGAAGTTTGAAGAACAAGTAGGGTGGAAGTGAAGTGGATGTGCAACCTTATTAAGCAAGAGATCCATAAGAAGAAGATGATGTGAAAGGAATATTGTAAGAATAAGAGTGAGAGGTATCATGAAATGTATAAAGCACAGACCAGAAAAATCAGGAGTATTGTATGGAAAGCTAAATTGGAGGATGAAAAGAAAGTGATTGTGCAAGTTACAGGCAAGAATTTTATCATTATACTGCAAATAAAAGAAAGAGTGAATGTGGAAGAAGCTGATGAGACTATTGAAATAATGTATGCTCACCTGGCTAAGATCTATCAACCAGATGTATGAAACATGACACAGAGTGCTGTCATTACATCAAACAAAGAGACAGATATGTGTGAAATTGAGGTTCAAGAACTGTTGCATAACATGGAGGAGAATTTGGCAATAGGTACAGATGGAATATCAGCATATATGCTAAAGGAATGCTCATCTGAAATGGCTAGGTCCTTGATATGTTTGTGTAACTTGAGTCTCAGCATAGGAAAATTCATCAAGGAATGGAAAGAATAACGACAGCTCTGTCGTATAAAGGTAGTACAAAAACTAATGTATCTAACTATCAAACCTTTCGGTATTTCTAGAGTGGTGGTGAAGATTTTTTAGAAGTGGGTAAGAACTCAGAGAAATGGCTTGACAGACAACCACACTCTGCAAAGAGCAGCATGGATTTACTAAAGAGAGGTCGTGTTTTAGTAATTTACTCATATTTTATAATAATGTTACAGATGAGTTGGATAAAGGGAATGGATACACTACGACAATGTTGGACATTGCTAAGGCATTTGACAGGATGCCACATGAAAGGTTGTTGCATAAACTGGAAAATATGGGATTGGAATAAAAAAACTATTGAATTGGATAAGTGGGTGGCTGATGGACAGGTAACAGAAAAAGGTACAACCTGAGGTACACACACACACAGTGGTTTACCTCAGGGAATCAGCCCTTAGACCACTGTTATTTGATCTGATTCCAATGATATTGGAATGGACCTAACAGGGGATATTTAATTCATTTGCTGAGGCAATGCAATAAGGGATTCTACTGATATAGAGCACTTATAAAATGAATAGGCTGGAAATATGGGCCAAATGAAACCTTCCTTCACAAGAAGGTATATATATATACATCCAGTTTCATATCATCCTTTGCCGGCCTGGTTGGCCAAGTGGTTAGTGTGTTCTCCAGCCAAGAGGCTGTGGATTCAGATCCCACCAAGGGCATGGATGTTTGTGATTGTCCTACTGACTGTTTACCATATGTACTGCTGCAGCCTGTCCCCAGGGGGGTCACATTGGTGAGTACAGGCATGGCAAACCTGAGATACCCAAGATAGACCTGATCTTACTTCATAAAATATATAAATTGGTATATCATATCTGGAGACTGGTCTTCTACTCTTCTTTCCTGCTGCTTTCTCTTACTTCTTACTCCTTCCCCCCAGTGCTATTAGAGCAACTCGAGGGCAAGGGGGTGACTCTTTCCTCTCAAACTGTACTTTCCACTATCTACTAAAAAAAAAGTGGCTGAATTCAGGTCAAAGAGTGGTGGTTGACACTTGACAAAAACTTAACCATTGAAACCGAATGAACTCTAACTAACCTAAAGATACATGCCAGCTTGACCGTCGCCTGGTCAAACAAGGGTTGCGCCCAGTATTAGGGAATCAAGATAGTGAAAGCGAAAAATATGCTATTGGAACAAAACATCACCTAATAGACAGGAAAAACATAACAAGCATAGGAACATGGAATGTAAGAACTCTTCACCAGGAAGGAGCATTGGAAATACCACTGCATGAATTAGACAACTACCGATGGGAAGTGATTGAACTATGCAAAACCAGATGGACTGGAAAAGGAGAATTTCACCATGGACAGTACAAAATCTTAACTTCAAGCAGGAGGACAATAAACACCAAGAAGGAGTAGCACTTATATTAAAACCAAAGGCTCAAAACTCTTTATTGTCCTACAATCCTATCTCACCTAGGATAATTAAAACAAGATTTAAAATATCACCAGACAGACAAACCAAGAATATGATAGACTATATTATTGTAAACCAAAGATGGAAATCAAGTATCCTAAACTGCAGATTGTGGATCAGACCATAAGCTAGTATTAGCAAACCTAAGAATAAAGTTAAAATCTGGAAGCACTTTTAGAGTCAAAAGGAGACTGAATGTAAAAAAACTACAAGACAACAATATTCTAAGAAAATATCAACTTGAACTAGATAAAAACCTGAAGGAACTACCAAAACAGAATATAAACATCGAAGAACACTGGTGCAAATTAAAGGAAATAATATTAAATTCAGCAGAAAAAACAATAGGTTACACAGAAAGAGAAAGTAAAAAGGATTGGATCTCGAATGAAGTAAAAAGGTTAAACAATCAAAGGAAAAGCATGAAGCTAAAACAGAATTATAACAGAAATGAATATAATAGATTAACCAGAGAAATTAGAAAACTAGTTAAAAGAGACTAGAATAACTGGTTAGAAGAAAAATGCAAAATGGCAGAAAAGTTATCAAAAGAAAATAGCCTTCATGGATTATATAAACAAATAGACCAAATTAGTAAGACACGGACAACAAAAATTATAATGATCAAAAACAAAGAGGGACAACTAATTGAAAGTAAAACAAAAAGAATGGCCAGATGGGAAGAATACTTCAAAGATTTATATAATAAAAACAGCTCCCAGGATATTATGATTCCAGCCACTGAAATGGAAGAGGAAACAAATATCTTTACCAAAGAAATAATAGCACACAGCATAGAAAAACTCAAAACTCTAGGAAAGCACCTGGCATTGATCAAATACATGCAGAATTCTTAAAGGCAGGAAAGGAACAACTTTTGGAACCATTAAAAAACATTATTTGAAAGGATCTACAAAAACGAAGCAGTGCCTACTGATTGATTTAATATATACAAAAAAGGAGATAAAACAGAATGCAATATTACAGAGGCATTAGCCTCCTCAGTATTTCAAGTAAGGTTTTTACAAAAGTACTCCAAAAACAAATTAAGCCATATATAGAATGGGCATTAGGAAAAGAACAAGCCGGTTTCAGACCATGGCGAAGCACAATTGATCAACTATTCACCTTAAGACAGCTAACAGAAAAGACACTAGAGTACAACCAAAGTTGCTACATAAATTTCATAAACTTTCATCAGACATTTGATTCAATCCATAGAAGAGAACTATGGAGAACTATGGAAGAATTTGGAATTCCCAACAAAACCATAAGAATAATAAAGAATCTATATGAGAAATCTAAAAGTGCAGTACGAATGGAGGACACCTTTACCAACTGGTTCCACACAGAGAGCGTAGTAAGACAGGGATGCAATCTGTCACCAGACCTGTTCAATCTTAAACTGGAAGAAGCAACCAATAAGCAACCTTAAACAATGAAGACTCCGGAATCAAAATATATGGGAAATATGTGACAAATTTAAAATTTGCAGACGACATTGCATTACTTGCAAGCACAGAAGAAAAATTTACAGCGAATTTCTGATAAAATAAAAGAGGAGTGTATAAAATCTGGATTAAACATAAATATAGACAAAATAAAAATTATGCAAATAGGAAAAAGAAGCACTAATCTGAAAATTGAAATTGATAGTAAGAATCTAGAGCAGGAGAAAACTTCACCTATCTTGGAGGAGTTATTGAGTACAATGGTGAAATTATAAAAGATATAAACAGACAAATCAGTCAAGCATCCCAAACTTTTGGACGACTTAATAAAATATGGAAGTCAAGAGATATCAAACAAGTAACAAAAGTAAGAATCTATGAAACAATGGTCCTCCTAATACTTCTTTATGGAAGTGAATGCTGGAATCTCAAAAAGGCTGAAGAGAAAAAATTATTAGTTACTGAAATGGGTTGGCTAAGAAGATTACTTGGAGTATCTCTGCTGGATCGACTAAGAAAAGAAGACATAAGGAAACGACTAAAACAAGAAATAACAATAATAGACAAAATCCAAGAAAGAAGACTACAATGGTTTGGCCATGTGACCAGAATGAGAACAGAAAGACTACCATCTAAAGCCCTGAATACAATGATGGAAGGTAAAAGATCCAAAGGATGGCCCAGAATTAGATGGATAGACAAAATAAAAAAGGCCCTGAAAACCAAATCACAACAAGCGACACCAAACTGGACAGAATTGTTCTGACTCTCCCAGGACAGACAGAAGTGGAAAAAGTTCACTCGGCCTCATCATCATCATCCACATAGATGATGGAAGAGAGAAGAAGAAGAACCTGTGCCCTAGCAAGCACAGTACAACCTCTGATGTCTTTGTGCTATAAAAATCAAATCAACAGCTTTTGCACACACACACACAGATATTATCAAAAGTCTTGTACACATTGCATGTACAATTTGTTATTTGGACTTATTCCTATCAGAAGAATTAAATAAAATACAAATCACATAATTGTCTAACCACCATTCAGAAAATAATTGATAATTATCATCTTTTAGCTAGACTACAATCTGACGTGAAGAGGATTTCCATGCCCTACCTTAAAGGGACTTCTGAACAAATCTTCTTATTCCCATAGTTCATAATTGGACCACCAAGTAGATATCAGGAAATATTCCTCACACAAATCTTCCACTCAGTCCTTGATTGGCACTTAGCTTTCAGTTTTATAAATGAAGCACCTGTCAAATTTTTTATATTGTCTATCAGTTTGTTGTAGGTCTGATCTCTTTTCGAGTTCCTGGAATAATTTCTTCAAGAACTTGTATTGGGAGGTCATTAGGTCTGCTGATATGATCAAATCAGATGTACTGTTTTGTGCTAAGGCTTAAGTGTCAGAAGAAACTCATGTTTTTTTCCGACAAAGTTCCGAGGACAGTCACACAACCGAAACGGTTCCATTCCCCGTTAACCCTGCCCCAGTTGCCACATAAGTTTATCCCCCACACACACAAAAATGCACCCTAATTCAAAATAATATATGTATACATTTATATATATATTATTAATATTAACCTGGGTTATCCAAACTGATTTTCCCGTGTCTAAACATGGTTAAGACAAACTTGACTTGTTTGTCTGTTTGCTTACTTGGTAAATGGAGTAAAACAGGTTTAAAATTGCTTGGTATTTTGAACATTTTCTACTTCAAGTATGGATATGTATTCTTGACTGCATGCCTGGTCAGTGTTTTTTTTATCACTATGCTGTCATCACTGCTTGTTTCATTTAGCAGTTTTTCAAAGTAATTACTCCATACTTCAAGGATATCTTTTTCTCCTGTTTTCATGTCACCTTTATCATCTCTAACTACTTTTACAGCACTCTTTCCTCCATTCCTAAGCGTCTTCAAAAACCTCCAGAATATTTTGCCACCTTCTTGATATTTATTTTCTATATTCTTGCCAAAGTCCTCCCATGACTTTTATTTAGCTAGTTTTACACACTGTTTAGCTTTCTTACATTTGTCTCTGTATTCTGTAAGAGCAAAAGCTCACTTATTTGCCAGGAACTTTTGATATGCTTTCTTCTTTTCCTTCACTGCCTCTTTAACTTCCTGTGTCCACCAGAGAGTTCTGATTTTTTTATCCTTGCACACAACCTCACCACATGCCTCTCTGGCAGAATCAATCAATGTTTTCTTCAGAGTTTGCCACTGAATCTCCAAGGTTTGATTCCTGTTCTCAAACTCTTTCATTTTTTCTTCAATAATCTTAGTGTATTTTAGTCTACAGTTCACATCTGAGAGCTCCTGAACTTTTATTCGCTTTAAAACTTTCTTACATGTTATTCTTTTCAATACGAAATTCAGTTTTATCCTGCTCAAGACTAAATAGTAATCACTTCCAATTTCAAATCCTCTGTACACTGTGGTGTCCTGCACCAGGGAGAAAACATCACTATCAACAATAACATAGTCAATGAGACTTTTCTTATTCCTTGCCTCTTCTCTCCATGTGAATTTGTGCACATTTTTATGTTGGAACATGGTGTTAGTAATAACCAGTCCATGTCCTGAGCAGAAATCCAACAGGTGTTTGCCATTATTATTAGCTTTGCTCTTTTCTCCAAATTTTCCCTAAATATTTTTGTATGTCTCACAATCATTTCCTACTCTGCTATTTAGATCCCCAACAAGGACCAATTTTCATTTTTCATTGTGTCAATTGCTTTTTCTAAAGCATCAAAAAAATTCCTCCACTTCTATCTTAGTAGAACTTTCTGTGGGACCATAGGCACAAGTAACTCTCATTGTCTAGTTCCCCATTCTCATGTTTGCTCAAATCACTCTACTTGAGACTGTCTGCCATTCAAGAAGATTAGCCTCATATTTTGTGTTGAATACTATGGCTACTCCTTCTTTTCCTTGATTGTCATTGCCTGAATGGTATCTTTAGGAATTATCTATATCACCTCATTTCAAATGCAAGCAACCTCTTTTCATCTTCTTTTAGGAGGTCCAAGTTTCACTTCGCTATAGAAGTACTGAATTAACTAGTGTGCCAATAAGGTATAATCTGTTTGTAATTGAAAGCTTGTTATCTGTCCACAGTGGTTTTATTTTTTGGAGTGTTTTTGTTGTTGCTTTTACAATTTTTGTTCTAATATCCTGCCTTGATTTGCCATCTTTATTAAAAATATTGTCTAGATATTTAAACTAAACTTCTTCTATGGTTGTGTATCCTCAAGTAAGAATTTTTCAGTTTCTGCCATAGCACTTCTTTCTTGTTCAAAAGTAGAGATATTTGTCATTATTTTTGATTTTGCAGTATTTATGATTTAGCCATTTTTTTTAAGAGTATGAGCTAACTTTGTTGTGATTTCCTGCGTGTAAATATATGATCAATTGTACTCCCGTTCTTTATAAATGCAGTCTGGAATTCTGAAAAATTGGATTTCATTTTTGCTTCAATATGGTAGAGTAAGATTTCTTAAAATACTTTTCTTGGATGGCTGATGAGGTTAACTGTCCTAAAATTATTGCACGTTTATCTGTTTCCTTTTTTTTTTGGAATGGATATAACTGTGTGTTAATCATTTGGCCAGATCTCAGTGTTCCACCTGTTGGCAATTTTGTCGAATGTACAAACAATAGGTTCTCCTCTTTATTTAAGTAGTTCTGATGGAATATTGTCAATCCTGCTGTTTTTTATCTTCAAAAAACTCTTTTTACTTCTTAAGTATAGGATAATGACTGTTCTCTGTTATTGTTGGGACAATTCCCACTACGTTTTGTTGGTCCAAGCTATCATCATACTTCAATAATCATACCATCTATTTAATATTTTTTTTCTTGATCAATGATATGTATTCAATTCTCATCCTCAATTATCCAGCTCTTATGAACAAAAGGCTTTCTTAATTTCTTAACTATTTGGTATGATGTCCTATAGTTATTCTTATGAAGATTATACAAATTTCTTTGCATTTTATGGATAACCACTTGTTATTCAAGCTTTATCTCCCTTTTTAATCTGTCTATTCAAGTAATTACTGTTCACTGTTGTTTCCAATATGCTGAATTGGTTGTAATTTTCTCTGATGATCACAAAGCAGTAATATTTCTTAGGTGATTCAAGGTATAGTATTCAACACTAGTATTCAACAATAGCTATAGTATTCAACACTAAATATGAGGATAACCTTCTTGAATGGCAGGCAATATCATGTAGAGTGATGTGGGCTAATATCAAAATGGGAGAACTGGACAATGAGACTTATTTGTGCTTATGGTCCCACAGAAGGTTCTACCAAGGAAGAAATGCGGGAATTTTTTGAGGCATTAGAGAAAGCAGCTGGCTCAATGAAAAAGGAAAAGTTGGTCATTGTTGGAGATCTAAACAGCAGAGCAGGAAATGATTACCACACATATAGAAATGTTTTTGGAAAAATTTGAAGAAAACCGCAAAGCTAATAATAACGGTAAATGCCTGATGGATTTCTGTTCAGGACATGGATTAGTTATTACTAATACCATGTTCCAACATAAAAAATTGCACAAATTCACATGCAAGAAATAAGAAAAGTCTCATTTACTATGTTACAGTTGAGTGATGTTTTCCCACTGGTTCAGGATATAAGAGTATATAAATAGGAAGTAACAACTATTTAGTTTTTAGCAGGATAAAACTGAATTTCATATTGAAAACAAGAGTGTGTACAAAAGTTTTTTAAAATGAATCAATACCGAGCAGCTTTCAGAGATGAACTGTAGACTGAAACATCATTGAAGAAAAAATGAAAGAGTTTGAAAACAAGAACCAAACCTTGGTTCTTGTTTGGAGATTCAGTGGAAAATTCTGAAGAAAACACTGATTGAATGATTTAGCTAGAGAGGCATGTGGTGAGGTTGTCTGTAGGGATAGAAAAATCAGAACTCAATGGTGAACTCGGGAAGTTAAAGAGGCAGTAAAGGAAAAGAAGAAAGTATATTGAAAGTTCCTGGCAAGTAAGTCAGCTTACTCTTAGAGAACAGAGAAAAATGTAAGACAGCAAAGCACTGAGTAAAACTAGCTAAACAAGACTTATTGGTAAAAACATAGAAATTAAATATCAGGAAGGTGGCAAAATATTCTGGAAGCTATTGAAAAAGCTTAGAAATGGAGAAAAAAGTACTAAAAGGAATCAGAGATGATAAAGGTGACATGATAACTGAAGATAAAGATATTCTGAATATCTTTATCTTCAGTAATTACTTCGCAAGATTGCTAAATGAAACAAGCATTGTCAGCATGATAGCAGAAAACTCTCATGATAGTGATGAAATATATGGATTATACATATCCATACTTCTTGAAGTAAAGTCATCAAGAACCTGATATGTAGAAAGGTAGGTGGAGTAGATCAAATTTTTCCAGAAATGTCAAATATGGAGGTATAAAAGTTTTACAGTGGCTTCACTGCATAATTCAGAAGGCCTTGTCTTAGGGTCGAATTCCAGATGAGTGGAGCAGAGCTCTCATAGTACCCATCAATAAAAAAAAAAAGGAAAAAAAAAAGGGGGGGGGGAATAAAACTGAATGTGAGAATTACAGAGGTATTTTCCTACTGAGTGTTCCCGTTAAAATTTGTGCAAGTATACTTGAAAAATCACTAAGAATAATTGCAGAAGTTAAGCTTAGTGAAGAATAAGCTGGATTCAAGCCAAACAGAGGTTGTCAGGATCAGATTTTCACTTTAAGAAAAATATTCGAGAAATCTTGGAAATATAACAAGGATTTGTATTTAAGTTTTGATGATCTGGAAAAGGCATATGACAAGGTGCCAAGAGGAAAGCACTTCAAAACACTACAGTTGTACGATGTCAATGGGGGCATTATATCAAGCAATACTTAATCTTTATTTGAGCTGTAAGTAAGTCAGCAGTTAGAATTGAAAAGTACAGGAAGATGGTTTAATGTTAAATCTGGTGTCAGACAAGGATGTACATTATCACCTCTGTTATTCATTATCTATATGGAACACATTATGAAGGAAAGTAGCGTTAAACCTGATATCAAAACTAGAGATGTTAATCTCAGCTCTTTACTTTATGCGGATGATGTTATACTTCTAAATAAATCCGGTACAAGACTGCAGGATTTCCTGACTAAATTGAATAACTGTTATAATAGATTTGGTATGAAGGAGAGCAATAACAGGTCAAAGACAATAAAAATAGGCAGAAACATTGAAAACGTCAACTGTATATCCTGAATGGTGAACCTATAGAACAAGTAAAATATTTCAACTATTTAGGCACAATTTTTAGTGAAGATGATAAATTAAATATGGAAATAGACAACAGAATTAAATACAGCTGGTATGGTAGGAAGTCAACTGAATAAATTTTTATGGAATAAGAAAGAAATTATTCAAAACACTAAATTAGGTTTATTGGTATTCTAACCAATTTTAACTTATGGATCTGAGAGCTGGGTTAGAAATAAAACACTTGATCAAAGACTGGAGATCACAGATCCTTGAAACGTGTAAAACACTATGTCATTGTCCTAACCTTAATCGAACAAACTGCATGGCTATCTTCAAGTGTTGGAAAATAATCATCCTAAATTTCTCAGAAATGCTTTATTTGTTATTATTTTATTTATTTTTATTTTTTGAATTATATAGTGACGCTTGGCCTTGTTCCTTGGAACTTTAATAGTATTGAATGTTATAACCAATTCTTTTTCTGTCTTCCTGAATGAAGATGCTCATGTTACAGTGGGCAAAATATACAGGAGTTGATAATAAATTCTAGTTTCCTTTGCATGAGTTAAGCTGCTATTTAAAGTATTATTAAATGAGTTATGTACTGTGCTAGCTACATCAAGTCCAGAATGTTAAGTCACATCACCAGACATATTATGCAAAATCCTACTTGCAAAAAACCTTTTTATATGATTTTTTGGAATATATAATTTGTTGCATTAATGTTTGTAACCAGAATAGCTCTTTATATTATGCATGTTCTTCTGTGTTTTCTTAACTTAAAACAGATTTTGTTTAGAAATTTATTTTTTATTAAATAAAAAAATTGGTCAGTAGCTATCATCACAGATAAGTATATTTGTCTGTACATCACCACAGTAGTATGGCTTTTGAGTGCTGGAATCAAGAACTCGCAATTGAGACCTCAATGGAATGCTGTCGCATGCATATAATTCCTATTCATACTAAATATGGAAAAGGATGAGAAGTAAATTTTGACATTTCTCAAATTCTCAGCAACTGTTTGTTTCTGTATCTTGTTCCAGAGGGCTAAATGGACATTAAATGATGAGTAGTTTAGCAGTATAAATCATCTACAACATATCCTACAAAGTTCTTCAGAATATTTTTGAAAATGCAAGGAGTCTTCACACTGAAGCAAAAGGTTTATATAATGTTACTCTTAATGATTTTTGCTAGTAATCTGGATCATTTTTACATATTATTCATTAAGTATGCACTTCAGTAATGGACAAAAGTACATACTTATTATATATGTACTTCAGCCCATTACTGCTCTCTAGTGATGTCCCCCCCCAACAAAGCTCACAAAACCTTAAAAATAATTGCTTGTAGCACTAAACAGTTCTCACGCATCCTTGATGCTGTCTCTCATATGTTACATCTTGTTCGAACTTGATGCTTTCTGTTGCAGTAAGAGAAAGCTTTGTGTATAACACAGTCTTTGGAAAGACTTGTTGTGTCTTTAGGACATTTATAGGACTTTTCAAGTCATTAAAAAGAAAAATCCCTTAACTTTTTTTAATATTTATTAAATCCAAACATGGGCAGCTGCACTACCTATTATTATTACTGTTATTACTATTGTTGGAGGCTTGCACTAACCATTATTCATGCAATACCTATATCTTCTCCTTGAACACATTTACTAACAAAGTATTCACTTTTTTAGTGAAACTCAAAAAACACCTATAGCATATTAGTACTATGTGTGGGCATAAAAATGTCTAAAAATGTCCTTTCGTTAAGTTAATTAATATTTCCATACATACCTGGCCTTATCATTACAGCATTTTGAAGACCTGGAATAGTATTTATCATCTTTTGTTGAAGAGATTCTGGTAGAGTGCATGAAATGCCATTTGGATAAATAACATTAGTATTAAGACCTAGAGCAAAAAGAAAAATACCTGTTCAAAATGAGGTAATCTAACATCTGATTTCTTAAAACTCAAGAACCATTAAACAGCACTAAGAATGAATTAAATCATTTAATGGCTGCAATATTTTGATTCTGTTGCAGAGGCATCATCAGGAATAAAGTATAAGAATTCTAAAATGCACAAAAGCAACACAAGATCAAGTGGTAGACTATAAGCTTAAATCCCATGAAGGCATGCCTTCTATGGGTATTGGTAGGCAGTTGAATGATTCCCAGACCTCCCTATAAATAAGCAAGCGTGGATCGGTACATCCATTGAAGAATTTCACGGAAGGATATCTTATAATACTGCCAGCGAACTCCCCATGATCTCCCGAACTACTGCTCGCGTGACCCCGACTCTTCCCCTCCTCGAAATGCTTGCCACAGGAACAAAAAAATGAGAGAGAGAGATTTATCGGATTTACTGAAAGTGCCCTTAAGTCACCCATGCTTACGTTAGGTTTTGGCAGCAAAACACATATAATCCGGTGACCTTTGAGACTGATGTTGACCTTCAGTTTACTAGCCTAATCCTGTCTAATCTTTTTAGTTACACTTGCTTGCGGTTCTACATTCAGTTATTCTAACATTATAGTACTAAATTTATAGCCTATGTAAAATCGGTATAGGTGAAAAATAATTCTATTTTTCACCACAAGAGATTTTACACCAGTGTGTCGTATGTCTGTAGATGTGTGTGTTTGCAGGGCCGGTTTTCCTGCTTGCAGCAGGAAAAGCCCCAGATAAACTAGGGAGAAAAACCCTGCCATTCATGCCTAAGACCGGCTAACTTGGCTATGTTTGAGAAAGATCCTTGAGTTCCTCACATCAGCGATGGGAATCGAACCCAGGACACTCCTTTCCCAGGCATATGGTTACGATGCGCATAGCCACTCAGCTAACTGCACTGACAGAATATAAGTAACAGAACTAATCTGTGAAGGAAAACTGTTGATAGGAAATTAAGAATAATTAACTTAATCAAGTAGTGCTATCATAGTGGCTTAAACACCCCTTGAGTGTTCAGGAAATTCACAATGACGATGAAAATGGGGAGAATGATCGTGATGAATGCCTTCTGCTTAAAGAATTACTGATGCTTAATTTTTTGCTGCTTCTACAAAACTAGTAGTATATGTTATTAGTATAAAGAAATCCTATGAGAACATGGTTTTGCAACTTGGAATACCTTAACTGCAATGAATACAGGTGGACCTCAAATGATATCACTTTTAATGGACACGTAGCTCAGCTTCATGAAAAATTGCTTTTCTTGTAACTGTGATGGTCAAACTAAAGACCGCCACATTTTGTGATTAGAAAATAGCTAATTTGAGAGTTTGATATCAATGCAGAAAAGTGTTTCTCATCATTGTGAAGGCTGAAAATTTCCTTGTTACCAATCCACATTAAAGAGAGTTTGATGACTAGGTCCAATATATTAAAAATATATTTTTATTGCCCCACTTATTGGTACATTTATGTAAGAAAGTTCTTAGACTGGTATCTTAAATTTTACTGTGAGGAAAAAAAAAAGCAGTATGGAAGGAATTCAAAATTTTTTAGAACAGCAACAATTCCCAACATCTCAGATGAGAAACTATAGTTATGCAATGCAAAACGGAATGCAGTGCAGTGCAAGATATTCATTAAAGATATCTGTATTCACATTAGGGGTGCTTAAGGGTCAAAGCTGTATAACTGAGAGGAGACTTCCACATAGCCTTTAAAGTAATGCGGAGAACCGATCAGAGCTCATGACCTAATGTCCAATCCTCACCTTCTCGTGGTGCACCCTGTTGGGTATCTACTTTGATAATGAACGAACGAGGATGGGCTGGCAATTTGGGATTTAGCCGACCAAATTGTATTCTTATTGGTTAAACCAAAAAAAAAATGATGGTACAACATGACAAAATTTCATGCCAGATGGGGCGTCGCCCGGTTAAACAAGGCCCCCGTACTTTTCGCCAGGGAACTAGGGCGAACAGCGAAAAGTCAGCTACTGGAACAAATCTGAAAACAAACCACAACTCAACAACAGCAGAGTTAAAGATCGGTACTATCAATGTAAGAAGCCTGAATGGCAAAGAAATGGAGCTAGCTGAGGAATTAGATAAGTACCAGATCGACATAATAGGGGTGACTGAAACAAAAAAGACCAAAACTGGTGAGATCTTTCTAAGCAATAAATACAAAATGTTATATTCAGTCAATGACAATCAAGGAAAAGAAGGAGTAGCCATAGTATTCAACACAAAATACGAGGCTAATCTTCTTGAATGGCAGTTAGTCTCAAGTAGAGTAATGTGGGCAAATATGAGAATGGGGAACTGGACAATGAGACTTATTTGTGCCTATGGTCCCACAGAAGGTTCTACTAAGGTAGAAGTGGAAGAATTTTTTGACGCTCTAGAAAAAGCAACTGACACAATGAAAAAGGAAAAGTTGGTCTTTGTTGGGGATCTAAATAGCAGAGTAGGAAATGATTGTGAGACATACAAAAATATTTTGGGAAAATTTGGAGAAAAGAGCAAAGCTAATAATAATGGCAAATATCTGTTGGATTTCTGCTCAGGACATGGACTGGTTATTACTAACACCATGTTCCAACATAAAAATGTGCACAAATTCACATGGAGAGAAGAGGCTAGGAATAAGAAAAGTCTCACTGACTATGTTATTTTTGATAGTGATGTCTTCTCCCTGGTGCAGGACACCAGAGTGTACAGAGGATTTGAAATTGGAAGTGATCACTATTTAGTCTTGAGCAGGATAAAATTGAATTTCATATTGAAAAGAATAACATGTAAGAAAGTTTTAAAGCGAATAAAAGTTGAGCAGCTCTCAGATGTGAACTGTAGACTAAAATACAGAAAGATTATTGAAAAGAAAATGAAAGAGTTTGAGAACAGGAATCAAACCTTGGAGATTCAGTGGCAAACTCTGAAGAAAACATTGATTGATTCTGCCAGAGAGGCATGTGGTGAGGTTGTGTGCAAGGATAAAAAAATCAGAACTCCCTGGTGGACACAGGAAGTTAAAGAGGCAGTGAAGGAAAAGAAGAAAGCATATCAAAAGTTCCTGGCAAATAAGTCAGCTTTTACTCTTACAGAATACAGAGACAAATGTAAGAAAACTAAACAGTGTGTAAAACTATCTAAACAAAAGTCATGGGAGGACTTTGGCAAGAATATAGAAAATAAATATCAAAAAGGTGGCAAAATATTCTGGAGGTTGTTGAAGAAGCTTAGGAATGGAGGAAAGTGTGCTGTAAAAGGAATTACAGATGATAAAGGTGACATGAAAACAGGAGAAAAAGATATCCTTGAAGTATGGAGTAATTACTTTGAAAAACTGCTAAATGAAACAAGCAGTGATGACAGCACAGTGATAAAAAAACACTGACCAGGCATGCAGTCAAAAATACATATCCATACTTGAAGTAGAAAAAGCCATCAAAGGCTTGAAATGTGGAAAGGCAGCAGGAGTAGATGATATTCGACCAGAAATGCTGAAGTATGGTGGTATAAAAGTCTTACAGTGGCTGCACTGCATAGTTCAGAAAGCCTGGACAGAGGGACGAATTCCCGATGATTGGAGTAGAGCTCTCATAGTACCCATATATAAAAAGTGAAATAAAACTGAATGTGAGAATTACAGAGGTATTTCCCTACTGAGTGTTCCTGGCAAGATCTATGCCAGTATACTTGAGAAACAGTTGAGAAGAATTGTGGAAGAAAAGCTTGGTGAAGAACAAGCTGGATTCAGGCCAAATAGAGGCTGTCAGGATCAGATCTTCACTTTACGACAAATAGTCGAGAAAGCATGGGAATATAACAAAGATCTGTATTTAAGTTTTGTCGATTTGGAAAAGGCATATGACAAGGTGCCAAGAGAGAAGCTATTCAATACACTGCAGTTATATGGTGTCAATGGGACATTATATCAAGCAATACTTAGTCTTTATTTGAGTTGTAAGTCAGCAGTTAGAATTGAAGGAATTACAGTAAGATGGTTTAATGTTAAACCTGGTGTGAGACAAGGATGTACATTATCCCCTCTGTTATTCATTATCTATATGGATCCTATTATGAAGGAAAGTGGTATTAAACCTGATATCAAAATTGGAGATGTTAATGTCAGCTCTTTGCTTTATGCGGATGATGTTATACTTCTAAATAAATCCGCTACAAGTCTGCAAGATTCTCTGACTAAATTGAATAGCTGTTGTAATAGATATGGTATGAAGGTCAGCAATAGCAAGACAAAGACAATGAAAATAGGCAGAATCATTGAAAAATGTCAACTGTGTTGTGAATGGAGAACCTGTGGAACAAGTAAAATATTTCAGCTACTTAGGCACAATTTTTACTGAAGATGGTAAATTAAATATAGAAATAGACAACAGAATCAGCAAAGCTGATATGGCGGGAAGTCAATTGAATAAATTCATATGGAATAAGAGAGAAATTAGTCATAATACTAAATTAGCTGTATACAAGACAGTGTTCAAACCAGTTTTAACTTATGGATCTGAGAGCTGGGTCAAAAGTAAAACACTTGACCAAAGACTAGAGACCGCAGATATGAGAGTCCTGAGAAAGATTAGAGGCGTGAACAGATGGCATCAATGGCAATATCATATTAAAAACGAGGATATTAGGAAAGAACTTGACATTGTCAGCATCCAGGAATGCGTTAGCAGAGCTAATCTCAGGTAGTATGGTCACTTAAATAGAATGGGAGAGGAAAGATTAGCAAAACAAGTGTTCTCTGCCAGGTTGGCAGGAAAACGTCCCAGAGGAAGACCAAGATATAGGTGAATTGATACGGTACAAAGTGCCTTAGACGATAGAAATATAAGATCTGATAATGTTGGAGTCTTGACAAGTAACAGACTGATTTGGAGGAAAATTGTAGATAGGACGTTAGTAATGATGTAATTTTTTCATGTAGTACTGTCATATCCTGTACACCCCTTGAGGGTACATAGCAGGAATTTGATGATGATGATGTATTCACATTAAGAGTTCTTACATCTCCTATCACATAATATCCTTCTCACATATTTTATTATACACATTCTCAAAAGACAGATATAGCATTCAAACGTCCTTCAAGTTTAATAAAAAAATTAGCCCTTATCCATTTACCACAAGATCTTCTCAATAACCCAGATCATTCTGGCATCTTCAGTATTCCATGCTCCTGCAAACTGACATGTTTTGGTCATAAATGAACAGCTAATATGCAACTGCATGAACATAAAAAAATATGCCTGATATCTTCAACACATTCATCTGAAGTTGTGGAACATTGGATTCAGCATATAAACCTCTGTCAATATAAATGAGGTATTTCTAGAATCTACCACAGCTCTATAACAATTTCCTAACCTAACCTAAATATATATATGGGTGCCTCACTCTAATATAAATCTGGGAGATGAACATCATGAGAATGTTTGCTGAGTGATCATAATCCCTTCATGCACCCATAAATGGCACAAGTTAGCATTGTGGGTCCATTTTGAACTTGGTCTTGTTTGCCTTCCTGATGTTGCATCTACATGCACATACATATATCTCACATCCTTATACCTATGAAAATACTAAGGCAAAATATGGGTTAGCCATTTAATAACTAAATAAAAGTCAGTTAATTATTATCCCTTAACATTTATTTCTTCCTTTAAATTAAAAAAAAAAAAAAAACGAGTAAGAATAATCCATTCCAATAACCAGTATCCACATCAGTTTTCAATGAAATTCTCATTCTTATCTTGTATATTATTAGTAGGTTTAAGGAATTCATATAAAAATATGATACCATTCAAAATATATTGAATACTGACATTTCCTTTGCATCAATGTGAATACCTTCCCATTATGTGTTGGAATATTCATTACCCCTACTACATTTGTCATAATTTTTCTTTGGTTTCATTTCTTTATCCTACTGTAGCCTTTTAAATAAGCTGATTTTTTTATTCATTCTTTCTGCTAACATAAACAACTCAGAATTTTTTCATTTTCCTTATAGAAAGCTTTATTTAGATCATTTATTCTAGCATTCAAGCAACCATACTTTAAAAACATCATAACCATCAGGCACATATAAAATATTCCTTTCTTAATATCAATTTTAATATCAGCATATAGAGCACAATATGTGTCTAAAATAGCAAAGGACCTTGCTTATACAAGAGTGGTCTGAAAAGTTTTCGCCCTTGACCATAGATGGCAACACTATTGGCAATATTTTTTTTTTCTAAGTTGGTACATCTATCATAAGCATAAGCATCCATTTGAAATTGCAAGTTATTCTATTTAGTAGTTTGTTTTATACAGCTGTCTGAAGCAAAAGTGTTGTCTGTATCCCTTGAAATGGATAAAATTGAGTATAATGTGCTTATAAAATTCTTTGTAAAAGAAGGTTTAACGCCAAAAGAAATTCATTTGAAGTTCAGAACAGTTTATGGGCACTCTTCCCCTTCGTTTTCGACAACTAAGAAATGGGCTGCTGAGTTTAAACGTGGCCACTAGTCTTGAAGATGATTTGCGTGAAGGACGTCCAAAAAGTGTAACAACACCAGAAATCATATCATTGATCAAGTGCACGATATGGTATTGGATGACCGGCAAGTCAAAGTGAGTGAAATTGCTGAGACTATTCAAAGGAATGTATAGGATATATTTTGCATGAAGAATTGCAAATGAAAAAGCTCTGAGCAAGATGGGTGCTACAGTTGCTCACAGCAGATCAAAAACACACTCGCATGAAAATCTCTGAACAGTGCTTAGAGCGTTTTAATAAAGCTGATTTTGTGCATCGATTTATTACTATGGATGAGACTTGGATTCACCATTACACACCAATCCAAACAGCAGTCAAAACAGTGGACAGAAGCCAGTTGTTCAGCAGCAAAGAAGACAAAGTCGGTTCCATCAGCAGGAAAGGTCATGGCATCGGTATTTTGGGATGCTAAAGGAATTTTGTTTATTAATTATCTTGAAAAGGGTAAAGCAATAACCGGAGAATATTATTCTGATCTTTTAATCAGACTAGAAGAAAAAATTCACGAGAAAAGACTCGTTTGCAGCAGAAAAAAATCATCTTTCATCAGTACAATGTACCTGCCCACAAAGGTGTTTTGGCAATGGGAAAATTAAGAGATCTGCACTATGAATTGTTGAAACATCCACCCTATTCCCCGGATTTGGTTCCCTCTTACTTCTATATCTTCCCAAAATTAAAACTCTTCCTCAGCATTTTTCTTCGAATCAAGAGGTGATTGCAGCTGTAGAGGGGTACACGTATTTTGCAGATCTTACTGAGAACCACTACAGGGACGGGATAATGGCGCTGGAGCATCGCTGGAATAAATGTATTAGTCTTAAGAGAGACTATGTTAAAAAATTAAAATAATTTTGAAATTATAAATTCTTTTTTCATTGTTAGGGCAAGAACTTTTCAGTCCACCCTCTTATAAGGATTCTTTATTAAAAATTTCCTTTTAGTATTAAAAAAATTTTTTTTTAATATTCTTAAATTTAATAAATAACATGAAGGTAGCCATTTTGCTACCTTCATGTTATTTAGTTCTGATCTGCTTTTCAAATTCTTCTCTGTATTCTTGTTCAGCTATTTTTTTTTATGCCTAACTTAGAATTTTTATATTTTTCTTGATATTGTTCAAGAACACATGCTAACTCACTTACTTTTTTTTTTTTCTTTATATGGAATTCCCACTCATGAAAGGTTATGAGTGGGTTAAGACTTTTTTCTATTACATATATATATATATATATATTGTATTTTTATCGATTTTTGCATAGTCTAGAAAAAAACCTACTCTAGAGATCAAACATGAACTTTTTCAAGCCATTACAGGCCTCAAATAAGTGAGGAACTGACCTCACTGGGTGATGAAATTCATCTCCCACCTAAAGACAATCACAAACATCCATGCCCACAGCAGGATTCAAATCTACAGCCTGTTGGTTGGAGAATGGGTACAACAGGCATTCAGTCAACCAAGCGAAAATGAGTTATTGAAAGAAAGTTATTTTTTCATGGGCTGCTGTTCTTAATTTGAATTCTTATTTTACCCTCTTTACTGACAATTTCCCTTCACATTTTCTGCTGTCTATCCTCTCCACTATTCTCTTTGGGGAATAAAAGGTGTTGGAGGATTTTAGAAGATGATAGTTGACAAGCTGGTTCAAAATGAATCTTAATTTTTTTTTCAAATTTTGTCATTTATGCTATGAGAAAGTTGAACTCAGAGAAAAGAGGACTGAATATGATAGAGAATACTTAAGCGATATACAATTCACTGATGATATCAATGTAACAGCAACATCACCAAAAGAATTAGAACACATTATTACTGAATTAAATGAAGGAAGTCTGGAGATAGGCCTCCAAATAAATACAGATAAATCAAAAATAACGGAAATATTCCAAAAAAAAATAAACTGAAATAAACCAAAGACAGACTGAAATAGTGGTTCATACAAATATCTAGGACAAATCATTACAAACTTGATAATGAAATTTTAATGAAATAACAGCAAGATGGAACGTTTTTAACCATTATACAGAGATATTTAAAAGCAATTTACAAATTGCTTGAAAAGAAAGATCTACAATCAGTGTGTACTTCCAGCAATGACTTATGGTAGTGAAATCTGGAGTCTGACTAAGCAACACCTAGAGAAACTGAAAACACTTAAAAAATATGGAAAGTGCCATTTTGGAAATAACCCAGTTAGATAAAAAGAATAATACTTGGATAAGTAAGCAAACAAAGGAACAAATGGTGCCAGGCAGGACATGTGATGAGAATGTCTGACAACAGAATGGACATCAAGAACTGGTTATTAGAAACCAGTTCTTAGACCAGTGGTAAGATGGAATGATGATGAGGTAACAAGAAGTTATAAACATTTATGGTGGAGAGATGCACAAGACTAGATGGAGGCTAGCTACCCTAGTCTTAAAAGAGTTAGTTAGGGTTAAATAGGCTCCGCTATTCTCTTTGGGGAATAAAAGGTGTTGGAGGATTTTAGAGGAGGATAGCTGGCAAGCTTGTTCAAAATTTAAAAATGAAGGTACAGAATTAAAAATACAGTTCTATGAGTATGTGGTGCTATTCCCTAAAAGTAGTATCACATGGATTACATGTTATTCCCAGGAAGAATTTTTATAGAGAACATTTAGCATAAAAATTTGTTGGTGAATATGATGTAACAGCAATAAAATAATCACTAAACCTTTTTGCTTGTTCATTTGTCATGACAAATAAATGAATAGTTCAGAAAATTCTGTAATATTGTAATTTTTTACTTAGTAAGCAAAATTATTACCTTCTGGTTCTAACCATATTTGATGAGACTGATTCTTAAATCTCAGAACTTTCGATTCAATTGAAGGACAATACCTGAAATTAAAAAATAAAGTATGTGAAACCAGATTTTTTTAAAAATGATATTTATGGAAAGTAATATCTTAAAATAAATTACACTTTACAAAAAATTATATTAATTAATTAATTTGACAAAGATCTGGAAGGCAGCCATTCTGAGACCAAACAGCCTGACTTCTTTATGATTATCTGGCCTCTTGAAGGCACCATGTTAGAATATTAGTTCTTTTTCAATTACAATTTGAAAATTGTAATTGAAAAAGAATGAGTTCTTTTTCAGTTACAATTTAAACTGTTTCTACAAAGGTCTATGTTGAATGTTTTTCCACTTGGTTTAATCCTTTATCCAAGTGTAAACAAACAAAGTTTGTGCATGAAGTACCTTCACGATTGGACAACTCGTATATAGAGGTTAATGACTTCAGTTCATCTGCCTTAGTATCCCATAATGCAAAGCACATATCCTTATGGACATGTATAATGCTATGCATTATGGGAAGGGTCACTACTCAGACTGGTTTTGACCTTTATTGAGGTGAAAAACTAAAGGGATGCCCATCATAGGCCTAGAGTAGTTAGTATAAGAGTGCAAAAGAGTCTGATAGTATAAGCAGATAGACAGTATGAGAGATAGAGAAAAGGTCTCAGCTCTTTTATATCAACATATAGCCAAAGGCTATCAGTTTGCCTTTTTCACCAATCTCATATAGATGAACAATCAATTGAAACTAAAGTGCAAAGAAGACTGATACCCAAGTGGTTAGCCTTACCTGAGTTAACTGCCTTGAGTTGACCTTCTCTGCCTGGGATTGTTCTCCAGTCATCCCTGCAACTGACTATAAGACCACATGAATTAAGAGGATGAGACTATTTAAAAAAATCTCTCATAAGATAAACAGACAGAATTTTATCTCCCCCTAGTTAATATTGCATAATGTGGATGGTCTACACCATCTAATCAAAAATTTAATATCTCCTAGAATGCTTCTTCCTAAATACAAAAATCATCTGACGGAACGATAAAATTTCCACAATATAATATTATAAAGAATCTGGATGTCATATTGCTGGTTTTCAAATCCATGTTTCTTTCTAATCTTTCATAAATGGTATTTTAATTCATTCATTATAGAAATCAAAATTATCTTCCCATTGCTGACAGGGTAGTGGATAGTGCAAAAAAATAACCTATTCTGTTGCAAGTAATGGAATGCCCAACACATTACATAATCTGTTCCAAATATGCAGGGCAAGACAGCAGCTGTAGAATGCATGTTCTACTGTTTCAAATCAGTAATAGGTGTCACAGATTGGATCTCCGATGTTAAAGTACCTCCATTTGATGGTATCGATTGGAAGGCAGCTATATGCAATTCTCCAAGCAAGATCCCTCCTGTTAGGGTATCCTTAAAACTTCAATAAGTTATTATGAAACAAAGTTTTGTTGTCAGTACCCAACTGTGGAAGTTCATGATGAAAGAGATTAAAGATTTCTTTATATCAAATTTTACTTTTCAGAAACAATCTCAGCTTTTGGACCTTTATAATCATTTAATCCAAACAGGTAAAGTTAAGAAGCCAGGTAGTAGAGGAGAAGATCTGCACATGTGTGATTGGGCTGCAATATTTTATGGATTTTTATAGCTGTATTGCTTAAATAGCAGAATTTTAAAGCTGGAAGCCCAAATCCTCCATGATTCTCTGATAGTTGAAGAAATTCCTTTTATATAGTAAGCCACATAGGCTTACTATATAATTGTTTTTCTTCGGGTTCTGTGATGTCTGTAATATTTATTATGTACAACTTAGCAGGAAAGATTATGATTTTGAGTACTATGGCTTTAGAAAAAAAGGAAAGTAGCCCTATTTTCCAGTCTTCTAAGGTTTCAAATTCTTGTATATAAGTTTTTGAACTGGTAATATTGGGTAAGCAGAGAAGGGAATTCCAAGTATAACAAGGGGGGGTTCTCTCTTAGGGGTTAGTCCAAAAGGAATTCCACCAAGATCTCACTTTCCATAAACTTTTAATTTTGTCTTGTCTGCATCAGTAATTAATCTAGTGATCTTGCTGAATTTTTCCAAAATACCAAAAAATATATATATGGAATCATTATCCTTCAAATTGCCCACTATATCATCGACATATGCTAATACTTTATTTAGCTTCATAATTGAAGGAACTGTTATTCCTCACACAGCACATGTATTGTCAACTTCCTGTAAGAAAGGTTCAAGAACAAATGCAAAGAACAATGGACTAAGAGGGCAACATTGCTTGACTCCTTTTAGGATTTTAACTGGGTCTAACAGGCACTCATTAACTAGGAGGCAGGTAGTTGAATTGGCATAGGCTCCTTTGATATTAGATAGCAGTTTTTTACCTACACCAATTTGCTGTAGGATGTGGAACAGAAAGAGAAGCTGGACATTATCAAATACTTGAGTAAGGTCTACTGATAGCACTGCCATCAACCGCTTTTTCATATTAACTAAGAAGATTAGATCATTTATTGAGGTCTCATCAGTGGGAACCAGACCCAGAAACATTACCAAGGACGCAGGACATATATGGCGCAGAGGGTGAAGCTTGATGCTTTTCATATTCCCTGTTGTCTGTTTCGGGAGCAATGATGGGAGAGATTTGTGAGCTATTTTAGCTCGCCCTGAGTGGGCAGAAGTGGTTATTCGTTGTTGGGTGTTAGGATGGCTTTCGGTCTTTTATGTTTCCAGTAGTCATTACCGTCATAGTTTCCGGCTTGTTGTATCAGTTGGTTTGGATGCGTAGATGTTCTTCGTAAAGAATTTTTCTGCTAGGGAGCATAGTAGTGGAGAGATGTAGGGGATATTTATGTCCCAGTGGATCTGGGTGTTCCTGATGAACCACGGGGCGTCCAGAATCATTCGCAGGCATTTGTTCTGTAGTGTTTGTAGCTTGAGGATGTTTGTCTTGGAGGTATGGCTCCAGGCTAGGGAGGCGTATATGACCATGGGACGGATCACTGCCTTGTACAGTAGTATTTTATTTGTTGAGCTTAGTTTTCTGTGTCCGTTGATCAAGGGGTATAGCTGGGTGATAACTTTTGAAGCTTTGGTGCATATGCTCTTGATGTGGCTGTTGAAGCATAATCGCTTATCGAGAAGTATTCCTAGGTATTTTGCTTCAGTTTTCCAAGGGATTTTAGAATTGAACAGGATGATGTCTCCTTTGGGGGATGCTCGTCTTCTTGTGAAGAGTATCGTTGTACTTTTCTGGAGGTTTAATTGTAGTCGCCAGTCTTTAAACCATTTTTCTAGATTCAGGATGGTGTCTTGTAGTTTTTTGGTGACGAGAAGTGGTTGACGAGATCTGGCTAGAATAGCCGTGTCATCAGCATAAAGGGCGATGGTGGATGTGAGAGGATTTTGAGGGATGTCTGCCATATAGATGTTGAACAGGATCGGGGCTAGCAGTGATCCTTGAGGAACTCCAGCGAGGATTTTCTGTTGGGTTGAGACTGTTTCATTGATTTTGACTTGCATCCTCCTGTTGGAGAGGTATGATTTGATCAGATGCATCATGTTTAGTGGAAAGTTAGCGATGATAAGTTTGTAGAGGAGGCCTTGGTGCCAGATCTTATCGAAGGCCTTTGAGATGTCTAAGAAGACAGCTCCAGTGTGTTGATTCCAATTGAATCCTGTGGTGATGTATTCTACCAGTCTATGGATTTGATGAGCGGTGCTGTGATTTTGCCGGAAGCCGAATTGTTCTTCTGGAATGATATTTAATTGGTTGACATGATCTTGGAGTCTGATGAGGATGATTTTCTCAGCTATTTTCCCTAAATCGGATAGCAGGTTGATGGGACGGTAATTTTCAGGTAGGTGTGGGTCTTTGCCTGGTTTGTGAATTGGGATGATGTCAGCTATTTTCCATGACTGGGGGAAGTGCTGCCATTTGAGGATGGAGTTTATGATATTTGCCAGATGTGCTATGGTTTTGCGTGGTAGTGCCTTGATGACTTGGTTAGTGATGCCGTCAGGACCTGGGGATTTTTTGATCTTGAGATGGTTGATGCTGCCGATTATTTCGGTAGGTGAGGTAGGCATTATAGGAC
The DNA here is from genome assembly GCF_054136105.1 of Typopeltis vanoorti. Taxonomy (NCBI): domain Eukaryota; kingdom Metazoa; phylum Arthropoda; class Arachnida; order Uropygi; family Thelyphonidae; genus Typopeltis; species Typopeltis vanoorti. The sequence goes on from NC_143552.1 coordinate 158,489,219, forward strand.
TTGGATTGACATCGGGACGATTTAATGTGAACCTGACTTTACGATGGATCTTGTATACGTGGCTGATGTTTAGGTTATCATATGCAGGACTGCATTGTTTCTCTAGGTTTCTTGCTATGGCTTCGGCTTTGTCAGCATCTGTGTATGCAAGGTGTTGTTCTGCTTGCAGGGGGGGGGGATTTGTGCTTGATCCTGATGTTGTTTAGGGTTGAAGTAATGCATAAGTCATATTTCTATATACAAGTAGCCAAAAGGTGTCACATCTTATTACTAAAATACTCTGGATTAGAGATAGACGTTGAAAGTTTTTCCACTTGGTTATACTATAAATTAAATATGCCAAGAGATTATATTCTTGGTTTACACTTGGATAAAGGATAAACAAACAAAGTTTACACATGAAGTAACTTTATGACTCGGCAACTCATATAGAGAGGCTAATGACTTCAGATCACCTTAATGCAACCAAGTGGAAAAACTTTCAACATCCATCTCTAATCTCGAGTGTTTTAGTAATAAGATGTGACACATTTTGGATACTTGTATATGTTGAAACCGATCTGGATAGTGACCCTTCCCATAATGCATAGCATTATACAAGTCCATAAGGTGGTTTGCATTATGGGATACTAAGGCAAGTGACCTGAAGTCATTAGCCTCAATATAAGAGTTGCCCAGCCGTGAAGTTACTTCCAATGCAAATTTGTTTGCTTACACTTGGATAAAGGATTAAACCAAGAATATAATTTCTTGGCATCTTCAATTTATACAATGATCTAGTTGAATGTTGCATGCTTGTCAGAGCTGTAATTTGTGCTCTGAAGATACTGGGTAGACCAGCAAAATATTAGTGAGTTCAATAAATTATTTCCCCCCCCCCTCTTGGTGTTGTTTATACTGTGAAGCATTGTTATGAAGAAATTATATTCTTGTTTATAGAGGCTGTGCACTTCACATCAAGCTGCTTCAGTATTCCATAATACATAACACACCTGCTTTCAAAAGTACAGATAGTCATGTAATTATGAGAAATGTAATGTCTGAAAGGAAGTATGCCATGCATTGAGATACTGAGGCAATTTGATGTGAAATCAACAGCTTCTATATTACAAGTTGTCTAATTGTGAAGATGCTTTACATGCAAACATTGTTTGTGCACACTTTGGTCAAGGATACAAAAAGGAATACAATTTTTTGTCAAGTAGAATTTTTTTTGGCCAAACAAAACAACTTAGTATTTAATAGTAGCAATTTTTTTATTCTTTTAGATTTTAGGCATTTTTATTAAAAGAAAACCAACAAAAAAAAAAAAAAACTACAATCCTTTATTTATAGTAAACATCATTAAATGATGAAAGGTGTTAATTGCAGATTTCAACTCTAACACATAACAAATTATGTTCTCTTATTTCCAATGCTTTCTAAGAACTTCTATTTCATTGTTTGACATTTAGAAATTTTACATATATCAAAAATTAGTGAATACAAACAGCACAGTTCATATAATAATTCATGTAATGTGGCTTTAATAAATATAAAGTATACTCTGAGAGCCAAATGCAATTAAGACATTCTTAAGTTTCAATTAACAATTTATTCTAAACTGTTTTAACCTTTTAATTTGAAGACTGGTTTATTTGCATGGATGGTGGTTGAACCATGGAATGCATTGCCTGATGGAGTGGTGAGAGTGAGAATGGTCAATGAGTTTAAGGAGTGGTTTGATAGAGTTTGTGTTTCCTAGAAGGGACCTCCCGCGATGAGCCTTGATGGACTTTGTGTTTCTTAGGAAGGACCTCCCACGATGAGTCTTTTGACTCCATGGAGGCCTGGATAATAATAATAATAATAATTTCTTATATAGTTTAATGTTGTTTAATAATTGTACTGATGATGACTTATGATACTTAAGACGAAATATTTACATATTAAAAAGTTAATTACTGTGGTATATGTGTGAATTTTTAGTTCTTGCCATTTGTATCCAAAACGCTTATTTTGCTAAAATTCTGTATCGAGGAGTGCATTTTCACATGGTTTATACGGAATGTTGGTTGCAACTATGTGGTAGAATTTTATTTGTGAACTGTCTTATTGATATCAAATAAAATACAAGTTATGGTTTCAAGTTATGTACGTATTTATGTATATGTTTCAAGTAGATTAAATGACTAGAAGCTGAGAGATAAAAAATATAGAAACACTATATTTTATTTAAATAAACCACACAACTAGTTAAGTCTTCTTAGATGACTTCATCGAGTGCATTACATGAATAAGAGAGAAATACAAACAAACATTACAAAAGAATAGCTAAAATTATAATAATGCAGTGTGCTGACATTTGAAGGCATTCTGTGTACCACTCATTGGTGGGCACGTGCACACGTTCATGATCACGCAAAAGCCAAAGTTGGATAGCAGCACAGTGACAACCAGAGAGATTATAGCTAAGGTAAGTATTGAGATGTACAGGATTGAGGACGATTTCCTTTAGATTTCACAATTCTTCTTTTGAGTTCATCATAGCATCTAAACACTTTCTCTGATTTGTCCCATTTGACTGGATGAGTGATAGAATTTTCACTGTTAGTGCCAGCAGAATTAAGCACGTGGTCAGGCAGCGCACTGGCTCTAGTTCTGCCATATTTGATGTCTCTCATATGTTGTTCCAGATGTAATTCAATGAATTTTTCAGTCTGACTAAAATAGGGTATTTTGCGGTTGCGCCAAACATGGTGAATGCCAGGGTATTTTAAACTGCTATGTTTTTGCTTAGGTGTACTGAGTAAGGAACAGGCAGAAGAGTGAAAGAAGTCTGGATTTTAAATATTTTGAGAACTTTATCTAATTTAGGAGCAAGAGAGCAGCTCTGTTGCTCCTAAATTAGATAAAGAGCAACGGAGTTGATATATGGTAGAGATATATAGACTTTTACATCATTTTATCTTCAATATGGCGAGGAAGTGGATTAAATAATAGCTTTCCAACTCTCTGTTCAAAACAATCCATTTTTCTGAAAGGTTGTAAGAAGAAACTGTTCTTACAACTTTTGTTGATTCTTCTTCACAGAGGAGGGAGCAAGCACATTTGCCTAGCATGGAGATAATGCCAAGATTTTGAGGTGGATAATGATGGGATTGTGCATGAAGATATATCTGTTGATATGAGTGGGTTTTCTATAAATGGAAATTTTAAATTTTTCAGATACACAAATGAGTTTGAAATCCATGAATGGGAGAGAGCCATCAATCTCTAATTCTGAAATAAATTGAATTTTGGGGTGTTGACTGTTGAGATGGTTTAGGAACTCCTTTAAGGAATCAAGTCCATAACTCCAAATTAGAAAATATCATCTAAATATTTCTTCTATAACCTAGGCTTTAATGGGAATCAAGAGACAGCTTTTCCCTCAAATGTTTCTAAGTATAAATTTGCTAGTATGGAAGATACAGGATTGTCCATGGCTAAGCCAAAGTTCTGTTTGTAAATACAGGTAGTCGTCAACTTAAGACCATGTTAGGTTCCGACCGACCGGTTGTAAAATGATCTGGACATAAGTTGGACCAGTTTAGGTAAATCAGACACTGTGTACAACACAATTGGTTTACTATTTACAAAAATAAAAAATATTATGAAAAAGATATCAAATACTGTATAAAACCTAAAAAATATTTTATCTTAAAGAACTAAACAAAACATATGTAGAAAATAGATAAGAAATATTTACTGACCACTCGTGCTTGGCTGTGGGTCATCAATGCTGCCACTTGATGTAGTGGGAGTTGTTTTTCTCATAAACATGTTGATTTTTGTGTGAATTGTTTGTTTCCTTTTCTGTTCATAAATTTCACGGTATGGCCGAAGAGTATCTTGTACCATTTGTTCAATCCCTGCAAATTATTCGATGTTTGGGTCCATTTTCTCAAAATGTTATGAAGTTTATTTAGTAAAGAAAAACCTTCAGATAACCCTCTAGGGGTGAATTTTCTTTCTGGTTCTTCCTCATCTTCATTTTTCTCTTCTTTCATCCTTTCCTATTCAGCCATTCTTTCTTCTTCCAAAGCGATGAGTTCTTCATTCGTAAGTTTTCCAGATTCTTGCTCTAGCAGCTCCTCAACATCTTCCACTTTAATGTCTAAAGAAAGTCAATTTGCCAGTGTTACAATATTTTTCGCAACCATTTCAAGTTCATGTTCACTATCAAATTCATCATTAACAAAACGCTGGGCACAGTTTTTCCAGATTCCATTATTGCATTTCTTTGTCACAGCCTCCCATGTGGCCACAATATTTCTGATGTATTTATAAATATTGTACTGTTTCCAAAACTCTCGCAAAGATAGTTCTGGGTCGGTGTGTGTTGCGGCTATAGCTTGGGTGAAAGTCAGTGGTGAGCTATAAGGGGCTTGCACGAGCCCTTTGTTAAATTTTTCTCAAATTTGCAAGTCCCTTGTTCTTCTTGTTTAATAATTTTGTAGAACTAGAAAATACCACCGTGGAATGTATACATGCTACTATAATTGATACTTTAAATTCATATGGATTTTCTGATAACCATATAAAAAATCATTTCATTGCATTTTGTTCTGATGGAGCTAGTGTAATGTTAGGAAACAAATCAGGTGTTGCAATCAAACAAGCGTAATGCCAAATCACAACATTAGGAAATACGCTCATCGTTTATAATTAGCATTAGATGATTCGATAAAAAACATTAGAAATAAATAAATTTGAAATATTTATGGATAAATTATATGCTTTTTATCATCAATCACCAAAAAAAATCAACAAGAATTAAATATGATTGCAAAAGACTTTGGTATCGAAATTTTAAAGATCGGTGTATTTGGACCACGATGGGCAGCTTACAGTTTACGAACGGCTCTTGCTTTGTGGAGAAATTACCCAGCTTTATGCAAGCATTTTGCATCGAATGATAAATATAAGGGCTTTTTAAACTGACTTCTCAATTTGGAATTTTTAAAAGATCTAGCATTAATGATTGATATCCTGCAGGAATTATCATATCTGTCAGAAGCTCTACAAAGTCGCAATATAAGTATTATAAGGGCTAAGTTAGGCTCTTTTTTTTTTTTTTTTTTTTTTTTTTTTGCTCGATGACGCAAGTCCTTTGTTAAAATTTCCATAGCTCACTACTGGCAAAAGTAGTTCGAAGATAGTGCGCCTTAAATGTGGCAATCATCCCTTGGTCCAAAGGCTGAATGAGTGGAGTTGTATTTGGTGGCAAATAAAAAACTTTTACATCTGGATGGAGGTGGTCTAGGTGAGGTGGATGGCCAGGTGCATTATCTAAGATTAATACAATTTTGAAAGGAATATCTTTCTCAAAGCAATATTCATGAACTTGAGGTACAAAACAATTTAGAAACCAGCCTTCAAACAATGTTTGAGTCATCCAGGCTTTTCGGTTTGAACGGAAGTATAGGCAGCATGTGCTTGTTCACATTCTTGAACACACGGGGATTTTCAGAATGATAAATTAAAAAAGGCTTCAGTTTAAAACCTGTGATGTTCCTGCCAAGGAGCAAAGCCAGCCTATCTTTAAGTGCCTTAAAACCAGACATGCTTCTGGCTTCTTGGTGAATGTAAGTGCATTCTAGCATCCTTTACCACAACAATCCAGTCTCATCCACGTTGAAAAGCTGTTCTGGTTGATACCCCTCCTTCCGTAATTATTTCATCCAGACTTTTAACAAACTCTTGAGTTCCTTCCACATCCACGCTTGCTGATTCTCCAGTGACTCGAAGAACCCTATGAAGGTTGAATCTTCTTTTGAACCATCCTGTACTTGCTATAAATGTCTGAGTGTAATCTTTTCCGGTGCGTTCCTTCGGCGTCGGAAAGAGACTTCTAGCCTTCAACTGCACTGTAAGAAGGCTTAAGGGTGTTCGTTTCTGTATCTGATCTTCCATCCAAAGAAACAATAATTTTTCCATTTCATGGATGGGCCCTGTATGTTGTTTCGTTATCACTGTTGCTCGCATGGGTGCTGAACCTTTAACAACTTCACGAATCCTTTCTTTGTCTTTCAAAATCGTTGACACTGTAGAATGAGATAACTTAAAATCACGTGCAATCGCGTTCAACTTCTTTCCTTCTTAATGCTGCTTGATCACTTTCAATTTTGTGTCTAGATCAATGGCCTTTCTTGCTTTCTTGACAGGTCTAGGAGCAGAGAAAGGCACTTTCCTCTTGGTTGACATGTTTAGGGTTTTAAAAAAATGCTAATTGTAACACAAATTATAACTGAACCAAAAATAGTGAACGTAATATGTATGCAAACAGAGATTGAAACGCATGAATGGTGCCAAACACACGTTACTGGGCTGAAGCTACATGCACAACCGTTTCCATTAGGCTTCGGGGACCACACAGATAGGGCATGTGAGTGTAGTAGAAAAATCTGTTACAGTAGTTCATACTGAAATGCGGTGCGAGATGCAGTAGCAGTCATAAGTTGATCAGTCGTAAAGCGCATAGGTCGTAAGTTGACGACTACCTATAGTACTTCAGAAAGGAAAAAACCAGAATTAACACAGTGGGGTTAATAGAGATAAAGCTTTTTTTTTTTTTTTTTTGATAATTTATCCTTTAAAAGAGTTAGAACTTCCTCTGTAGGCACATTCATAAAAAAAGAAATGACATCAAAACTAGCCAAAATTTAATCTTTTTGAATATCTAAGTCTTTTACACTTGGAACAAAATCTACAAATAAAGGATTTATCAATTTTCCTACAAATTAATCTGCTATCTGCCAAGACTCCAACATTATCAGATGTTATACTGGGTTGAACACTGTCTTGTATACAACTAACTTAGTATTTTGACAAATTTCTCTCTTATTCTATATACATTTATTTAGTTGTCTTCCTACCATACCAGCTTTGTTAATTCTGTTGTCTATTTCCATATTTACTTTGCCATCTTCATTAAAAATTGTGCCTAAATAACTGAAATTGGTTCTCCATTCAAGATGCAGTTCTGATGTTTTCAATATGTTCCTGCCTATTTTCATTGTCTTTGTCTTTTTATTGCTGATTTTCATACCAAATTTATTACAACAGTTATGCAATTTAGTCAAGGAATACTGCAGGCTTGTACTAGATTTATTTAGAACTAGAGGCATACACCAGTCATAAAGACACATTAGGTTCCAGACCACTGTTGTATAGTGAATCACTGCAAATTAAAGATGCCAGGAAATTATATTCTTGTTTCATCCCATAACACAATGCAGATATCTTTACAGACATATAATGCTATTATAGGAAGGGCCACTACAGACCTGTTTTAACCCTTATTGAGATCTCATCAGTGGGAGCCAGAAGTGATACCAAGTTTGAAGTAATGCAGAAGTCATATTTCCATATAGAAATAGTCAAAAGGTGTCACACCTTATTACTAAAATACTCTGGATTAGAGAGAGATGTTAAAGTTTTTTTACTTGGTTATACTATAAATTAAAGATGCCAAGAAATTATATTCTTCGTTTCATCCTTTATCCAAGTGTATGCAAACAAAGTTTGTGCATTAAGTAACTTCATGACTTCAATCCTATTATTATGAATATATTAGCATTAAATTACAATTCTTATTTCCAATAAATAAACTTTCAATCAAGAGATTGATTTCATATGATAAAAGTTTAATGGAGTGAAACACACTAGGAAACGATTAAAAGCAGTATTTAATGCTTCCAATATTTCGTCTCAGTCACAAAGGCATTGTCAAGGAGTACAAAACTAACTGAAACATTTGGAAGAAAGAATAGAGTCCTAATTAGGTGGGGTGCCATCTATTGACACCAGTCGACGGCCTAGGATGTAAATTGTGATCTCACAGAAACAATTGGAAAAAGACCATCATGCTTCATCACAGTAAATGCTGAAAAGGAAGACTGTTTTTAGAGTCTTTTGCTGCTCTTAAAACTTAGTCTAATTTAAATTAATATGGTTGCATAAAACTTCCAAAATATGGAAATACATATACTCAATTTACTATGGACACCCTATGGACACCCTCTATGGACAGTGACTGGTGTCCATAGAGGGTGCCCCACCTAATTAGGACTAGAGTCTTTCTTCCATGTGTTTCAGTTAGTTTTTACTGCCTTTGTGTATGTGTGAGTGTGTCTGTGTGTGTGTTACAAGTGTCATTTTGTACTCCCTCATGATGTCTCTGTAACTGAAACGGAATATTGGAAGTATTAAATACCACTTTTAATTGCTTCCTAGTGCTGTTTCACTCCCTTAAACTTTTATCATGAGTTTTTCCCAGGCCTTAACACGTGAATCTTTCACTGAATTCATTTCGTTCAATATTAATGTTAGGTTTACGTAATTGTGATATAAACAATATACAATCATATTGTTTAATATGCACTTAATTGCTCTTTTCTCACAGTATAACTGCAAAAATAAAATAAGGTAGAAATGTTAAACACAAAAGTTAAAATTTGTACAACTTATCATATACTTGTAGGACATCTATGTCCATATATACGAGGGTGATCTGAAAAGTTCTCGGCCTAACAATGAAAAAACGAATTTATAATTTCAAAATTATTTTTATTTTTCAACATAATTTCCCTTAAGACTAATACATTCATTCTAGTGATGCTCCAGTGCCATTAACCTGTCCCTGTAGTGGTTCTCAGTAAGATCTGCAAAATACTCCTCTACAGTTGCAATCACTTCTTGATTCGAAGAAAAAATGCTGACTAGCGAGGAAAAGTTCTAATTTTGGGAAGAGAAAGAAGTCAGAAGGAGCCAAATCTGGGGAAAAGGGAGGATGCTCCAACTCACAGTGCAGATCCCTTAATTTTCCCATTGCCAAAACACCTTTGTGGGCAAGTTAATTAATTGTCCTGATGAAAGATGATTTTTTCCTTCTGCAAACCTGGTCTTTTCTCACAAATTTTTTGTAGTCTGGTTAAAAGATCGAAATAATATTCCCCGGTTATTGTTTTACCTTGTTAAAGATAATTAATAAACAAAATGCCTTTAGAATCCCAAAACACTAATGCCATGATCTTTCCCTGCTGATGGAACCAACTTTGTCTTCTTTGGCGCTGAACAACCGGCTTCAATCCACTGTTTTGACTGCTGTTTGGATTCTGGTGTGTAATGGTGAATCCAAGTCTCATCCACAGTAATAAATCTACGCACAAAATCAGTTTTATTCTTGTTAAAATGCACTGTTCAGAGATTTTCGTATGAGTGCATTTTTGATCTGCTGTGAGAAAGCAAGACACCTATCTTGCACAAAACTTTTTCATTTGCAATTCTTCATACAAAATATATCCTACACGTTCTTTTGAAATGACTATAGTCTCAGCAATATCACGCACTTTGACTCGCCAGTCATCCAATACCATATTATGCACTTGATCAATGATTTTTGGTGGTGTTACACTTTTTTGAAAGTCTTTCACATGGATCATCTTCAAGGCCATTTTTAAACTCGGCAGCCCATTTCTTAATTGTCGAAAATGAAGGAGAAGAGTGCCCATAAACTTTTATGAACTTCGAATGAATTTCTTTTGGCATTAAATCTTCTTTCACAAAGAATTTTATAACTGCACGATACTCAATTTTATCCATTTCAAGGGATATAGGCAACACTTTTGCTTCAGACAGCTGTATAAAAGAAACTATAGTACTTCATAGAATGACTTGCAATTTCACATGGATGCTTATGACAGATGTAGCAACTTAGAAAAAATAAATCTTACCAATAGTGTTGCCATCTATGGTCAAGGCCGAGAACTTTTCAGACCACTCATATGTACATACATACTTGAGAAAAACTTATATTCTTGTTTTCATTCATGTATTATACAAATATATGGAAACAAACGTTTATCCATGACACCTGAACCTCTGAAGGGGAAAACTGTTGGTAGGGAATTGGTAATGATGTAAACTGTAATCATGCAATAAATTATCTGTATGTGTTACCAGATGTACTATAATATTTGATTAAGATGTGCAAATTTTAACTTTTCTGTTTATAATTTCTATCTTACATTGCAGTTATACTGTGAAAATAGAGCAATTAAGTGCATTTTAAACAATATGATTGTCGTCATCATCATCATCATCAAATTCCTAACATTTACCCTGAAGGGGTGTACAGGATATGATAGTACTACATGAAAAATTTACATCATTACTAACATCCTACCTACAATTTTCTGACAAATTAATCTGTTACCTGTCAAAGCTACAACATTGTCAGATCTTATATTTATATATCTATCTTCTAAGACACTTTTTACCGTATCAATCCACCTATATCTTGGTTTTCCTCTGGGTCTTTTTCCTGCCAACCTGGCAGAGAAAACTTGTTTGGCTAATCTTTCCTTGCCTATTCTCTTTAAGTAATCAACCACCACAGATTAGCTCTGCTAACATATTCCTGGATGCTGACAATGTCAAGTTCTTTTCCTAATATCCTCGTTTTTAATATGGTATTGCCATTGATGCCATCTATTCACGCCGCTAATCTTTCTCTGGACTCTCATATCTGTGGCATCTAGTCTTGGTCAAGTGTTTTACTTCTGACCCAGCTCTCAGATCCATAAGTTAAAATTAGTTTGAACACTGTCTCGTATACAACTAATTTAGTGTTTTGACTAATTTCTCTCTTATTCCATATGAATTTATTCAATTGACTTCCTAGCATACCAGCTTTGTTGATTCTGTTGTCTATTTCCATATTTAAATTACCATCTTCACTAAAAATTGTGCCTAAGCTGCTGATATGTTTTACTTGTTCTATAAGTTCTCCATTCACAATGCTTCTGCCTATTTTCATTATCTTTGTCTTGTTATTGCTGACCTTCATACTCCATATCTATCAAAACAGTTATTCAATTTAGTCAGGGAATCTTGCAGACTTGTAGCAGATTTATTTAGAAGTATAACATCATCCGCATAAAGCAAGGAGCTGACATTAACATCTCCAATTTTGATATCAGGTTAAATACCAGTTTCCTTCAAAATGTAATCCATATAGATAATGAATAGCAGAGGTGATAATGTACATCCTTGTCTGACACCAGATTTAACATTAAACCATCTCCCTGCTTCCTTCAATTCTAACTGCTGACTTACAACTCAAATAAAGACTAAGTATTGCTTGATATAATGATCCACTGACACCATACAACTGTAGCGTTTTGAATAGCTTCTCTCTTGGCACCTTGTCATATGCTTTTTCCAGATCTACAAAACATAAATACAGATCTTTGTTATATTTCCATGACTTTTCAACTATTTATTGTAAAGTGAATATCTGATTCTGACAGCCTCTATTTGGCCTGAATCCAGCTTGTTCCTCACCAAGCTTCTCTTCAACAATCATTCTCAACCATTTCTCAAGTATACTAGCATAAATCTTACCAGGAACATTCAGTAATGAAATACCTCTGTAATTCTCACAATCAGTTTTATTTCCCTTTTTATATATGGGTACTATGAGAGCTATACTCCAATCATCTCTGGAATTCGTCCTTCTGTCCAGGCCCTCTGAACTATGCAGCGTAGCCACTGTAAACTTTTATACCTCCATACTTGAGCATTTCTGGTCTAATATCATCTACTCCAGCTGCCTTTCCACATTTCAGACTTTTGATGGCTTTTTTTACTTCAAGAATGGGTATGTATTCCTGATTGCATGCCAGGTCAGTGTTTTTTATCACTGTGCAGTCATCACTGCTTGTTTCATTCAGCAATTTTTTTAAGTAATTACTCCATACTTCAAGGATATCTTTTTCTCCAGTTTTCATATCACCATTATCATTTCTAATTTCTTTTACAGCACTCTTTCCTCCATTTCTGAGATTCTTCAACAACCTCCAGAATATTTTTTCAACTTTTTGATATTTATTTTCTATGTTTTTACCAAAGTCTTCCCATGACTTTTGTTTAGCTAGTTTTACACAGTGATTAGCTTTCTTACATTTGTCTCTGTATTCTCTAAGAGCACAAGCTGACTTATTTGTCAGGAACTTTTGATATGCTTTCTTCTTTTCCTTCACTGCCTTTTTAAATTCCTGTGTCCACCAGGGAGTTCTGATTTTTTTATCCTTGCACACAACCTCACCACATGCCTCTCTGCCTGAATCAATCAATGTTTTCTTCAGAGTTTGCCACTGAATCTCCAAGGTTTGATTCCTGTTCTCAAACTCTTTCATTTTTTCTTCAATAATCTTTCTGTATTTTAGTCTCCAGTTCACATCTGAGAGCTCCTCAACTTTTATTCGCTTTAAAACTTTCTTACATGTCATTCTTTTCAATATGAAATTCAATTTTATCCTGCTCAAGACTAAATGGTGATCACTTCCAATTTCAAATCCTCTGTACACTCTAGTGTCCTGCACCAGAAAGAAAACATCACTATCAACAATAATATAGTCAATGAGACTTTTCTTATTCCTTGCCTCTTCTCTCCATGTGAATTTGTGCACATTTTTATGTTGGAACATGGTGTTAGTAATAACCAGTCCATGTCCTGAGCAGAAATCCAACATGTATTTGCCATTATTATTAGCTTCGCTCTTATCTCCAAATTTTCCCAAAATATTTTTGTATGTCTCACAATCATTTCCTATTCTGCTATTTAGATCCCCAACAAGGACCAATTTTTCATTTATCATTGTGTCAGTTGCTTTTTCTAAAGCCTCAAAAAATACCACCACTTCTACCTTAGGAGAACCTTCTGTGGGACCATAGGCACAAATAAATCTCATTGTCCAGTTCCCCATTCTCATATTTGCCCATATCACTCTACTTGAAATTTCCTGTCATTCAAGAACATTAGCCTAGTATTTAGTGTTGAATACTATGGCTACTCCTTCTTTTCCTTCATTGTCATTGCCTGAATATAACATTTTGTATTTATTGCTCAGAAAGATCTCACCAGTTTTAGTCTTTTTTGTTTAAGTCACTCCTATTATGTCGATCTAGTACTTATGCAACTCCTCAGCTAGCTCCATTTCTTTGCTTCTTATGTTGATAGTACCGATCTTCAATTCTGATATTGAGTTGGAGTGTGTTTTAGGATTAGTTACAGTAGCTGACTTTTCGCTGTTCATCCTGGTTCTCTGGCAAAAACAATGGGGGCCTTGTTTAACTGGGCAACGCCCCAGCTGGCATGAAATTCTATCATGTTGAACCATCATTTAATATTGTGGTTTAAGTCAATAAGAATACAATTTGGTCGGCTAAATCCCAAATTGCCAGCCTTGTTCGTTCAATCCAGGTAGATACCTAACAGGGTGCACCATGAGAAGGTGAGGATTGGACATTAGGTCAGAAGCCCTGGTCGGTTCTCCACATTCCTTTAAAGGCTATGTGGAGGTCTCCTCTCAGTTATATAGCTTTGACCCAATATCACAATTACATCTAACATTAATACTGAACAAAATGAATTCATGGAAAGATTCTCTTGACTGAAAGTTTTTATACATATATACATTAAGATGTGCAAATTTTAACTTTTCTGTTTATAATTTCTACCTAGTAATATAATAATATAGTGATACACCAGTTTGATGTGCTTATTTGAGAAATATGAGGAAAACTGTTATTAGTGAATATTTCAACATAACATGTAAATAATGTAAACAGACCAAATAAAATATAGGAAGACAGCCTGCAAGTAGCAGATTGAGCAAGGTATTTACAATATTTCTATCCAGATTGCTAATAACATTATTATTATTAGTAGTAGTAGTAGTAAATGTGGGTAGAAATGCTGTAGATGCTGTCACGTGTAGATAGTAGATGGTCAACCCAAATAAAAAAAGATGCATATTTAGTATTAGAATAAGTTTTTTTTTGTATGTGTGTGTATATCTTCCTAATACCAGTTTTAAGACACTAATAAGTTCATTTTTTTTTGCATAATTTATGTGTTTTGTAGAAATTTCTTGTCTCTGTCTTGTCTAACTTTGATTATATCTGTCATAGCAGCCACCAGAGCTAACACACTGTCCCAAACACCTTTTCAAGATTACTTTATATGTGGCATAGCGAAAAATTTTGAAGTATGCAAGTGGCATGTTTAATTCTGCAGATTAAACATGTGGAAAGTGAGGAACAGGTATGTGTATGTTTGCATTAAATGCATTTAGTTTGAAGTGCTGGGTAACTTTAGGGTTACTGACTCAGACTTTATCATCAGTGGAGGTAGTGAGTTGGAAATTCATGAGTGCCAACATGTAGATATAAGAAGTGTGCTAGAGAGGTGAAAAGAAGATGAAAGGGATGGTGATGGTTAGACCTTAGATAGCATGGCAAAGGGAGATATGTTGATGGATGACTGTGTCAGTGAATATCAGATGAAAGCAACGTGGGGAGAGAGAGAAAAACAACTGGGTCAGAAAGGAAATGGAAGACTCCATGACTGAACTAAGGGGGGGTGAATGAAGAGATTAAGAGACCAGAGAGGCTAGCTAGAGCAAGGAAAACAGGAATAGGTATAAGAGAATGATGTGAGAATTGAGCAAAGGAGAAAAGAGAAGGCAAGAGAATGGAAGACAGAAAGATAAGAAGTGGGAAAAAGTCGAGAGAGTGGAAGCAAAAGATAAAAGAGATAAGAGAAAGAGAGGTGGAGAGAAAGCATGGAATCAGAAAAGGGTTATGAATAAAACCATAAGAAGTGTGATGTATGGAGATTTGATGATTTAGGATGTGTAGTGTAGAGTGCAGTTAAGAATGCTTGGACACAGGAACAGACTTAGAAGTTAAGTGAAAATGTAGAAGAGATGACAGTGATGGTTGGTATGAATAACTTGAAAAGTAGTGAGTCATGTAATGAGTGAGAGACTTGTAACTGAAAGAGAAGATAAGTATGCTGTTTATATCAGGGATAGTACAAGATATTTAGTGGGATGTTGCTATTGATCAGGAAATATGCATAGCAATGAGTAGGAAATATTTTGACAAATTAGTTTGATATGTGCACAGCAAGTCATAATTATGGAGGAACTTTAGAATAGAAAGTGGGCAGAGGGAGAAGCATATATAATAGGAGAACTGAATTTTTGGACTTCTTGAGGGACAACTGTCTTAGGTAGCATGTGGTAGAGGGAACATGAGGATCAAGAGTTTTGGACTTGGTTACAATATCAGAGGATCTGACTATGACTAAGATATTATACATTGCTTCCAGTTGGTGGAAGTGACCAGGTAATCCTGACTTGGAGGGTGAATAGCATTGCAGAAGTATCAGGTTAGTAGAAATTTATCTGAAATTATGAGACTGGCAACTACAACAGACTGAAAACTTGGGATGAAAAACATAGATGAAAGAATTTGAAGGAAGAGGTCAGTAGTGGATAGGAGATAGTTAAGAAAAATAACAGCATATTGTATACCTCAAATGAAGAAAATAAAGTGATCTGGAATAAAATGGATAACTAGAGATATCAAACAGGAATTGCAGATGAAAAACAGATCAATAGAAGGCATATAATAGAGAGTGAGAGATGAAGAACAGTTGCATTAGTAATATAAGGCTCAGACTAGAATGGTGACTACTAGCATAGTAAGGAGAGAAAAATTGGAATATGAGAGAAAACTAGTTCTGCGATCCAAGGAGAATTCAAGGGGTTCTTTCATTATGTGAATAGGAGGAAAAATTATTGTGAATGGATTACCTAGCTGAATACAATAAAAGACAAATATTCACAGTAAACAGTTTAATAGAAGTAAAAAATTAGATACAAATATTTTGGTTTAAGTTACTTAAATCATAACAAGTGTGAAAGAATGAGTAATTGAAAAATTCCAAAACCACAATGCAATGACATGGAGAATAGTATCTTTCAATAGTGATAGATGAAAAACTGTTGTATACTATTAGGATCCTAGACACACATCAGACATTTAAAAATATAATTTTTAATTGTCTGATGTGACAATTTTTAATTGTCAATAAGTTACAGTCCCATGGTCTCCCTCCTGCTATTTGTGATTGGATTGCCAGCTTCCTCTTATCAGATTTCTTTATCAATGCTGGAGTACTACTGGGTTATGTATTCTCACCCAAGCTATTCCTCCTTTATATCAATTACCTTCTCTCTCTTCATCTAACATCAACTCCTACTCATAGTTTTATTGATGACAGAACTCCATTCCACTTTTTCATTTGAGAAACCCTGTAGTACTCAAATGATCAAATCTTCAAGATCTTTCATAACCAATGTTCTAAATACTGATCTCACACTTTCAAGTTAGATGAAGACAACTTAGTCTTCATATTCTTAAATTTCAATGCTATTAAAACACAGGTCTACCTTATTACCCCCCAAGAAAGATCCTATGTCACTCCCTCTTACTTTTGATAATGTTCTGATATCCTTTCAAGATTAGTTTCCCTTTTCAGGTTGATTTTTATATCCAGTTCATCTTATCCTGGCATAAACATATTACGTCAATAGTCTCGACCTCCAAAAACGATATTATTTTTTATTCAAAACATTACTTCACACCTGCTCAACTCTTAACACTTTATAAATCTCAAATCTGACCAACCTTAGAATACTGCTCTCACATCTCTCAGCCACCTCCAGTTATTATACTTTTTTTATAGGTATTTTCATGCGCTTTGCTCTGCTGAACTAGTTATCATTCCTCCACTTTCTTCTAATCTGTTAAGACATCAGCAGCCAGTGGTTAACATCTGTGCACAGTCTCACTTCAAAAGCATCAAACTAACATCTCGCTATCTTCATTCATTCCATCTACCTCTATTCTTTAGAACAGCCTTCCCCATATTTTTACTAATATGTAACCCTCCCCGCCATGGATTACTTCTTTCTGCTTAATTTTTTTTTTTTTTTTCCCACACATGGCACAGCTGTGTTATAGGTCTTGTCATCTCTCATTGTGGAGTCAATATAAAAAACTCCACTGTCTGAAGATCCATCAATTAAGATCTCAATAACCATTATTCATATCTTTCCTATAAAATCCCTTTAATAACTTGTATATAAGACTTCTGAAAAATAGCAAAAAAACAACAATCTTCTTTTTTAGCCAATGATTACAATACCTCACTAGATCAATAAAACAGTAAACCCCCCCCCCACTAGAAGCTCACACTAACTCTATTTACACAATACCTATCTTATATCACCTTGAACTCATTCAATGCGAAAGTACTTGCAACAGGTTTTGGCCAACTATTTTACTCATTCACCCCACTCTATGAATGAAAAATCAAGATTCTGATGCCCTTTCTAACTACATTCTTACTCAACTTCCAGTAATGATCCAATGTTCTAGTTCTCCTTCTAGTCCTGAAGTGAAAAATTTCCTCTACATCAACTTATGAAACCCTTTTTGTAATTTAAAATATTTTATCTTAGCCCACTTTTCTGCCTATCCACCACTTCTGTAACCCATAAGACTTCAATCTTTCCTCATAAGGAGCATCCTAGAGACTACTTACTATCTTGATCACTTGCTTCTCGATCTTCACCACCACTTCCTCATCCCAAGAAACCCAGATGACCACAGCAATCATTCGAATATGGCAATATCACATCCTTATAAAGAGTAATAATAATCTTCTTATTACTGCATATTGATGTGTCGTTCCATATCTAAGTGATCCTATGAGCTACTCTGGTCACTTTTTCAATATGCACTTTGAATTTCCTATCCCATTATCCTCAAATCCCTGGCTTCAATTTTCTAGAGTCTATCGATGTAAGACATAGCTTGCTCCCAAAGTGAAAAAACCTTACACTTTTTGACATTAAATAGAAAACATGTTAGCTGTTATCCATACTTAAAGATTTCAATTATCTAAAGAATGACTCAGTTAAAAATCAATATGCATCAAATATTAAAGATTATTTTGAATACATTAGAGAGTTTTGTTTACAACATGAAATGGAAAATAACAAACTGAAGACAGAAAAAGAATGGAAAAGTTTTAACAACACTGTTAAAAATGCTGCTTATGACTGTATCCCCAAGAAGACTCAAAATAATAATAATAATAAAAATATCATCAACCATGGATGAATTAAAGTACATTAAATCTGCTCAGTAAAAGAAGAGAAGCAAAAAAAGAAAATAAATCAGATTATTATTATTATTAAGACAGACCTCCAGGGGGTCAGAGACTCATCAAGGGAGGCCACATACCACACACCAGCTATCATACTTATCCTTGAATTCATTCACTGCTTGCACTTACAACATCCAATGGTAATCCATTCCAATCACGAATTACCCTCTGAGAGAAAAATCTAGCCCTCATACCCTTCTTGGTAGCCTTCATTCTCAGCTTCCAAGGATGCCCTCTTGTCTTTTCCCCACACTCCATAAATTGAAAAATTCCATCAATTGAAATCCTGTATGATCCTTTCAGAAGTTTGTAAGTCTCAATCATATCACCCCTCTTTCTCCTGTTTACTAGTGTCTGCAGTCTACAAATTCTCCATCTGTCTTCATAATCAGTATTCCACAATCCTGATATCATTTTTAACACTCTCCTTTGTACTCTCTCTCTCTCTCTCTAATATATCAGAATCACAATGGAAACCAGGAGACCAGACCTGCGCACAATAGTCCAAGTGAGGTCTTATCAAGGCCTTGTAAACAGGCAAAATAATATCCTTATCTTTACATGTGAATGTTTGTTTCAGCGTTACAATTATCTTTTGAATTGTATTTGCAATCTTTGCTGCCTGTCCCCTAAACATCAACTTCCTATCTACTAACACTCCAACATTCCTAGCCTCATCAGTTTCTTCTAGCATAATCCCACCAATATAATACAACATTGGATATCTAATCATGCCGAAGTGAATAACTTTACATTTACTGACACGACACCCATTTTCCCAAACCCATAATTCCAGCCTAAATCGTTCTGCAAGTATTGCATATCAGCAGCATTCCTGATTACCCTACCTATCCTTGCATCATCAGCAAACAGCTGAATGTCGCTTGTCAAATCCTTCCCAATATCATTAATATACAGATTGAATAACAGTCGCCCAAGCACTGATCCTTGTGGTAACACCACTTGTTACCTTAAATCTTGCAGACTCACATCCCCCGTATACCACTTTTTGATATCTGTCAGTCAGCCATCCTCTTATCCATGCTAACATTCTATAACCCAAACCCATTTTCTCCAATTTTTGCAGGAGTCTATCATACTGTATTCTGTCAAAAGCCTTAGCAAAATCCAAAAGTATCATGGTGTATCCATTCCCCTTGTCTAGTTCAATGGTAACATTGTTATAGAATGTGAGCAAGTTGCTAAAACATGACCTTCCCTTAGTAAACCCATGTTGTTCATTGCAAAGTAGAGATTCACTGTCAACCCATTTCTAAATGCAAGTCCTAACTAATTTTTCAAAAATCTTCACCACCACTTCTGAGATACTAATTGGTCGATAGTTGGATACATTGCACCACCCTTGTACCATACATTCCTTCCATTCCTGTTCTGAGACTCATATTAAACAGCTTGGTCAGCTGAACACTCTTTTAGCACTTGTTGATGTAGCAGTGAGCTCAATGTCCTATACTCCAGGTTGATAGCTTTTAACAAAATGGGCACTCATTTCTTGAACAACCTCTACTGTGTCTGTAACCCTCATGCCATCTGCATTTAGAAGAGTTATTCTTTCATCATTCTATCTTTTACTTACAGCATATCGAAAGAATTCTTGTGGGTTGTCTTTAGCATGCAGAGTCAGTTTCTTCTACTCAGACTTTGCTTTCTGTACAACACTTGTGACTATTCTAGCCTGCTGCTTATAATGTTCGTAACTGACATCATCCTTTTTACATGCACAGTGTTCCTTCCACATCATCCTTTTTTTTATGCATGTCTTGTTTAATATGGTTACACATCTATTTGACTCCTACCCTATTTATTCTTCGAACTCTTGGGATACAATCTGATATCGCATCATTTAAGTATTGTTTAAATGTTTCCCATGCACTGTCGATATTCTTTCCATCCAGCAACCGATCCCATTCCACTGAACTCAGTAGACTCCTCAGATGGTCATAATTTCCTGCTTTGTAGTTCAGCATATAACCTTTTCTGAATGGAACATTCATAAACTTAGTCACTTCCCAAGTGAGCACTGCATGATCACTGTCGCCAACCGGAGGCAGAAGAGTTATGTCTTTAACTGAAACGGCCTCTGACACTATAATCAAATCTAACACTCTCTGACCTCTAGTTCCTTCTGTCACATGCTGCTTGAGGAAGTTGTCCCACAACAGCTCAATAAATGTATTTTCATTCTTCTCATGAGATTCTAATGCTACCCATTCAATATTTGGATAATTAAAGTGTCCCATTATGATTACTCTTTTCAGGCTCATCTTTTCTATGTGTTGATGTATTTCTTCATCACTAGCAGCTGATCCACCAGGTCTGTAACAACACCCTACTATGTAATTGTTCTTGTTAGATTCCACCTCACACCAGATGGCTTCAAACTCACTGTCAAAAGAAAATGCATTTATTTTCTTTTGGCAGTGAGTTTGGCATTGATTCTTTTGAATCAATCTTAACTGGGTTCAAGTCATCGATATCATTAGCAGCACGCATATAAATATTTAAACAATATAATAAGAAAAGCATGCAGAGAGGCCAAAGAAACATGGCTTAATTATAAATGCAAGGAAATTGAAGACCTACAAGTAAAACAACAAACTAGAGAGGTACACCAAAAAAATAAAAGAAATGACAAACAAGATAATTAATGATCTACACAACTTTTCAATCAAGAGCAATGAGGGCAAAATGTTATTTGAAACAGAAATTAAGAAGAAAAGATAGGCTCACTACATTTCATGTAGATAGGCTTATACATTGGCAACACATGACTATTAAATTATTTAAGGAAATTACAATGTATACTGGAATATTAATTAAAAGAAACTTTAATAAATACCTCATATATTTCGACAATGTCACATTGCCATCTTCATGGGAACATGCAACTATGACACGTGCACGCAGGCACTACAAAAAACAAATGAGGCAGAAGAGAGAAAATTATTGTTGTTCCCAGGGTCCTAAAAGTGTCCCCTAGCAGGCTATATTGGGGTTGTCTTGGCTGTTGGGCTGAATTTCTCAAGATGCAAGCATCCCAAATTTGGGGCAGTCTCATGCACCCAAATTTGTTGAGGTTTGGAAAGTTTTTTTAGAGCTGAGGCCGATTACATGAATAATCTTTCATATTTAAATTTGCTGCAGTATATTAACGTGGCTTTCTTCCAACATATTCTGTGGTGGGTATCCAGAGCATGGTCTGCAAGCCCAGAGTGGCTGTACTGGTGAAACTGGATGTAGTCTTTGTGTTCCGAAATCCTGACATTGCTGCCCTGCCTGTTTGGCCAAAATAGGACAGTTTACAGCTGCAAGGGACCTGATATACTCCAGGTAGATCTAGGGGAAGTGGTTGGTCTTTGGTGGAGCAGATAAGGGATGCCAATTTTTTATATGGTTTGTAACAAGAAGTCTGGTCATGTTTTTTTAAGATTTTAGTTAATTTTTCATAGGTGCCCCTGATATAGGGAATGGTGATGGATTTAGTGTAATCTTCGTTATGAAGTGGGGGGGGGTAACTGGTTTTAATATTTTTTGGGGATTGTAGCCATTGGCTAAGAAAGTGTTAAGGATGTGGTTTAGTTCAGTGGTTAGGGAATTGTCATCTGAACAGATTAATTTTGTCCTGTTATATAGTGTTTTTATAATCCCATATTGTTGTGATTGGGGGGAGGGGGAAATTGCTGGTGAATGTATCTGCCTGTATGGGTGGGTTTTCTGTAAACAGAGAAAACCAAGGATCCATCAGGCTGGAGAGTGATTAGAGTGTCTAGGAAAGGGAGACCGTTGTTTTCCTCTTTTTCCAAGGTGAACTGGATTCTGGGGTGTTGGTTGTTTAAGTGTGTTAAGAAGGAGTGGAGTGTATCTGAGTCATGTGGCCAAAAAGCAAACACATCATCAACGTAGCAAAGCCAAACAGTGGGTTTTTGTGGGGCTGAGTTTAAGGCTTTCTCTTCAAAAGTCTCCATAAAGAAGTTGGCCAGGGGTGGGAAGAAAGTGGTGAACCCATGGCTGTCCCCTCTATATGTTTATAGAATTTTCCTTGCCAAACGAAATAGCCTGAGTTCATTGTGAACTGAAATAGAGCTCAGATATCAGGAGGAAATTTGGCTTGGATGAGCTCTAAGGTTTCCTTGAGTGGGACATTTGTGAATAGAGAGGAGACGTCAAAACTGACCATTATGTCAGTATGTTGGAGTGAGAGGTTTTCTATACTGACTATAAAGTGGGCTGAGTTTTTTTGTGTGATGGTGTGTTGCCCAATAAGGGGTTATAAAAACACTATATAGCTGGGAAAAATTAATCTCTTCAGATGATAATGCCTTAACCACTGAACTAAACCACATCCTTAACACTTTCTTAGCCAATGGCTACAACCCCCACAAAATCCAAAAAATATTAAAAACAGTTAACCACACCCTGTTGGATTTCTGCTCAGGACATGGACTGGTTATTACTAACACCATGTTCCAACACAAAAATGTGCACAAATTCACATGGAGAGAAGAGGCAAGGAATAAGAAGTCTCATTGACTATGTTATTGTTGATAGTGATGTTTTTTCCTTGGTGCAGGACACCAGAGTGTATACAGGATTTGAAATTGGAAGTGATTATTATTTAGTCTCGAGCAGGATAAAATGGAATTTCATTTTGAAAAGCAGAACATTTAAGAAAGTTTTAAAGCAAATAAAAGTTGAGCAGCTCTCAGATGTGAACTGTAGACTAAAATACACAAAGATTATTGAAGAAAAAATCAAAGTGTTCGAGAACAGGAACCAAACCTTAAAGAAAACATTGATTGATTCTGCCAGAGAGGCATGTGGTGAGGTTGTCTGTAAGGATAGAAAAATCAGAACTCCCTGGTGGACACAGGAAGTTAAAGAGGCAGTGAAGGAAAAGAAGAAAGCATATCAAAAGTTCCTGGCAAATAGGTCAGCTTGTGCTCTTAGAGAATACAGAGACAAATGTAAGAAAGCTAAACACTGTGTAAAAATAGCTAAACAAAAGTCATGGGAAGACTTTGGTAAGAACATAGAAAATAAATATCAAGAGGATGCAAGATATTCTGAAGGTTTTTGTTGTTTCCGCCATTTCTGGTCTTCTTCATATATGGAGAAGCCCAGAAATGGGGGAAAGAGTGTTGTAAAAGGAATTAGAGATGACAAAGTGACATGAAAATTGGAGAAAAAGATGTTCTTGAAGTATGGCGTAATTACTTCAAAAAATTGCTAAATGAAACAAGCAGTGAAAGCACTGTGGTAAAAAACACTAAACAGCATACATTCAGGAATGCATATCCATACTTGAAGTAGAAAAAGCCATCAAAGGCTTGAAATGTGGAAAGGCAGCAGGAGTAGATGATATTCAACCAGAAATGCTGAAGTATGCCGGTATAAAAGTTTTACAGTGGTTGCACTGTATAGTTCAGAGGGCCTGGACAGAAGGATGAATTCCAGAGATGATTGGAGTATAGCTCTCATAGTACCCATATATAAAAAGGGAAATAAAACTGAATGTGAGAATTACAGAGGTATTTCCCTACTGAGTGTTCCTGTTAATATTTATGCAAGTATACTTGAGAAACGATTGAGAAGTTATGGAAGGGAAGCTTGGTGAAGAACAAGCTTCCCTTCATTCAGGCCAAATAGAGGCTATCAGGATCAGATTTTCACTTTACGACAGATAGTTGAGAAATCATGGGAATATAACAAAGATCTGTATTTAAGTTTTGTAGATCTGGAAAAGACATATGACAAGGTGTCAAGAGAGAAGCTATTTAAAACGCTACAGTTATATGGTGTCAATGGGGCATTATATCAAGCAATACTTAGTCTTTATTTGAGTTGTAAGTTAGCAGTTAGAATTGAAGGAAGTACAGGAAGATGGTTTAATGTTAAATCTGGTGTAAGACAAGGATGTACATTATCCTCTCTGTTATTCATTATATATATGGATCACATTATGAAGGAAAGTGGTATTAAACCTGATACCAAAATTCAAGATGTTAATGTTAGCTCTTTACTTTATGCAGAAGATGTTATACTTCTAAATAAATCCACCACAAGTCTGCAAGATTCCCTGACTAAAGTGAATAACTGTTATAACAGATTTGGTATGAAGGTCAGCATTAAAAAGACAAAGACAATGAAATAGGCAGAAACACTGAAAATATCAACAAAGCTGGTATGGTAGGAAGTCAACTGAATGAATTTATATGGAATAAGAGAGAAATTAGCCAAAACACTAAATTAGCTATATTCAAGCCAATTTTAACTTATGGATCTGAGAGCTGGGTCAGAAGTAAAACACTTGACCAAAGACTAGAGACCGCAGATATTGGAGTCCTGAGAAAGATTAGGGGCATAAACAGATGGCATCAATGGCAATATCATATTAAAAATGAGGATATTAGGAAAGAACTTGACATTGTCAGCATCCGGGAATGCGTTAGCAGAGCTAATCTCAGATGGTATGGTCACTTAAACAGAATAGTGGAGGAAAGATTAGCAATACAAGTGTTGTCTGCAAGGTTGGCAGGAAAAAGACCCAGAGGAAGACGACCAAGATATAGGGACTGATACTGTAAAAAGTGCCTTAGAAGATAGAAATATAAGATCTGATAATGTTGGAGTCTTGACAGGTAACAGACTGATTTGGAGGAAAATTGAAGATAGGAAGTTAGTAATGATGTAATTTTTCATGTTGTACTATCATATTCTGTGCACCCCTTGAGGGTATATATATCAGGAATTTGATGATAATGAAGTAAAGAATCCTGTGGTATGTTGCTTTCTCCAGGATTTTACTTAGCCATATATTGCTCTTTGGTATATACCTCCATCAAACACGTTTGTATCCAGCTTCATATCCAAAGTAGTATGCTGTCAGAAGGCAGCAGTCACTCTGTTATCTCTTTATAAAAAGTGAGTAAATTACTAAGACATGATCTCCCCTTCACAAAGGCATGCTGCAGAGTATCTAATTCCTATCCATCTATTCATGAATTTTGCCTTTGACCAACTTCTCCAATATCATCAGTACTTGGTATTGGTGATAAAACCATCACTCCCAAGATACTGATAAGCCTATAATTGCTACATCTGTCTCAGAGATTCCTTTATGCTGCCTTTCTACCACTCCCTTGAAACCTTACCAGGGGTGAAACTTTAATCAAACAGCATGCAGTGTCAATTTATTTGCACATTCTTGTAATATGTGGACCAATACCATCTAATCCCATAGTTATATTCAAATTAAAATATGCAATTTCCTGAGCATGTCCAATTCATTTACTTCTATTCCAACATCAGTTCGTGTCACATCTGTCTCTACAATATCATTGCCTGGATAATACACTCTTGCAAAGTGATTATTCAGTAATGCAACTACTTTGTCTGCTTTATCACCTCCCTATCAGCATCAGCATTTATGAATGCCATTACCAGTCCATATTTGGCATCATGTAGCCTTAAATGGCATCCCTTATCCCACTCTCCTAAAGATCAGCTGCAACCTTTAGATCTCCCTGGTATTACCTGCAGCTGTTATTTTAATCAGACTGGCAGAGTAGCCAACGTCAGAATTTATGAATGTAAAGATTACATTTGGTTTCATTACTATGGCTATTCAGATCTTCAAGAACCTGCTTTGGCTAACTGTAATTCAATCTGTTCAAAAAAAGGTACTTTACTTCATAGAAGTACATACAAGCATAAAAGATTTTCATGAAGATACTTCATGCACAAACATCGTTTGCTTACAGTTGGATAAAGGATTAAATCAAGAATATAATTTCTTGGCATCTTTAATTTATAGCACACACTTACTTCAAGGTTTTAGGCTCTGCATTTTTCCTCCCTTATTTCAGTCTCACTTACATGCATACATATATGTATCTTTATTGTATACTATTCCTTGAAGATGTTAAATTGGCTTTGGTGATACACAATAGGTAAAAATTAAATTATTAATTAAATTATTGAAAGTTGTTATATCATCTATGCTGTTATTTTCTTTCTAAAAATACCATTATGAACACAAGACTATAGTAAATTATGTATTTAAAAAAAGAAAAAAAAAGATTGTGTTCATCGGCCACACCTAGAGCCTGAATTTAAGCATCTTATTTCTTTAAGCATCAATCAGAAATAATAATTTTTTTTTTTTAATGGATAAATTACAAAAGAGGTAACTGAACAGATCCTTCTTATCACACCAGCAAGTGTAAAGCAGGATAAGAAGTATCCTGCTAAAAGAAAAAAAAAACTTACCAAAGTACTGAAATGAATCAGTTTAACAGCTGTCAGCTGTTCAACTGATTCTTTGGTATTTGATTTAAATATACAAATATTATTGAGTAACAGGAAAGAGGTTTGAAAACTATGTACTTTGGAGGAAGGAAGGAAAAAAACTGATTGCCTTATTCAGAATTACGGAAAATATGTCTACAAACACAGAAAAATAGAACTCTATGGAAAGAATGTTCAAGAAACAGTTCATGAAGAAGAAGTTTTATAAAATACTTGTGGTCAATAAGCACTCATAGAGAACAAAGAAGAAAAATGTAGAAAAGCTAAGTTATGTGTAAAAGATACTAAACAAAATACACAAGAAAAAATTTTTTAAGAACATAGAAACCTTTCCTTCATCATCTTAAAAATGGAAATACCATAAGAGGAATAAAAAATGGTCATATACAAATGGAAGATAAGGATATTCTGCATGCCTGTAGTAATTTGAAAACGTACTAAATAAGTTAATAAATGGCAGAAAAGTGGCATGAGGAATGCAATCAGAGTACTATTACTTGAGATGAGATAAAAGAAAGAAATCCAACAACTCTCAGATGTGGAAGGTAGCTGGAGTAAATGATATTCCTAAAAAGCTGAATTAAAAGTTTTACATGGTTGCACTATATAGCCAGCAGGCTTGGTTGCAAAGTTTCAGATGAATGGAATAGTGTCTCTAATTTACCTTTAATTCTGCACCAGTTTGTAACTGAATGGGAAAATTATCAATTTCTGTGTGAACTCGTAGAGATTTATGAAAAATGCTGAAGAACAAGTTGAATTTTTGTCACAAACAGAGAATCCTAAGACATATTGTTAACTTATCATTGTTATTATTATATAATAATATTTTATTATTATATAAATCTGCAAATCAGCAGTTAAAATTGAAGGTAAAAACTCATGTTGAGTAACATGAGTAAAAATAAACAGCAGTAAAAATTACCAGTATAATTGCAATGATGTTGTCACAGTAAATTCTATGCATTAGTGATTGCTCAAGTTACTCTGAATCAATCTTCACCTTTTACATCACCTCGTTAAACATTATTTTTGCTCTCACTGCAATAACTATTAAATTATTGATTTCAATTATGATAGGGGGTTTGTTACCAGAATTAATTTTAGACTTCTGTATAGTCTCTTTTCTTAGAGCATATGTTTGTAATGCATGAATATGTTCATACATGATACATAAATATTTAGTGGAATAAAATAACCAAAATACAAAATCCTGTTAGCTCATACACGATTTGTCAGTTCCTACAAATTCAAGAAAAAAGCCAAATTCTAATTTTTTTTACTAAAAGTCATCATCATCAAATTCCTGCCATGTACCCTCAAGGGGTGTACAGGATATGATAGTACTACAATAGCCTTTAAAGGAATGCAGAGAACCGACCAGGCTTTCTGACCTAATGTTCAATCCTCACCTTCTCGTGGTGCACCCTGTTGGGTATCTACCTGGATACTGAACGAACGAGGATGGGCTGGCAATCTGGGATTTAGCTGACCAAATTGTATTCATTTTGGTTTAACCAATAAGAATACAATTTGGTCGGCTAAATCCCAAATTGCCAGCCCATCTTCGTCAAAATATAATGATGGTACAACACTAAAAGTCAGATATTGAAAATCTCAATTAAAAGTATAATCTTTGTTATTAAATTTTGTGCAATACTGTTCATTTGCATTTGCATTAATCGTCATTTTTTAAAACAAGGAATTTTTTAATCGTGAAGAGAAATTTACCTGGGCCCATTGATTTCTTCCTTCACATGTCTACTTAGATGTATGTTTTCAAGGACAAATTTCTTCAATTCTGCATTTGTAAATGTAAGATATGTTGGTACTTGCTCTTCAGGCTGAAAATAGTGATATTTAAATTATATTTTTCCTCATAAGCAAGAACAAAAAATATAGTGCATTCAAAGAATTTCTAAAATATTAATAACTTCACATTGAAAAAAAGCAAGTACTAACATTCTGCTAGCACTTATTATTTATAAGGTACTTTTCATTTTAGCATGACAAAAGGAAATAACAGAATATATGTAACAAAGGAAAGGAAAAGAAGAAACTATTGTCTTACAATACCATCAAAAGAAACAAGAGTGCAAATTGATACTACTATTATAGAAATGTAATACTTCAATTACTCATCAGAAAGTCATTTACTTAGTTTCCATGGCATCAATACTACACTGTGACTATCCCTTTGGGTAATATTTCTTTGACTGGAATGATTTTCCTATCACACTTTCATTTTAATGTGCTTCAGCTAAAAAATGATTTTCCTATCACACTTTCATTTTAATGTGCTTCAGCTAAAAAATGATTTTCCTATCACACTTTCATTTTAATGTGCTTCAGCTAAAAAATGATTTTCATATCACACTTTCATTTTAATGTGCTTCAGCTAAAAAATGATTTTCATATCACACTTTCATTTTAATGTGCTTCAGCTAAAAAATGATTTTCATATCACACTTTCATTTTAATGTGCTTCAGCTAAAATTAATTATATAAGTTAAAAATTACTCAAAAAAAATATGATTTTTTTTTCTAACTACTTACACAATCACTACAGCTATTCATTTTAAGAGGTCTACATGATAAAATTTTTTAGCTATGTGGCCAGTAGGAGGAGAAATGATTCCGGAAGAATTTATCTATTTATTCTTGTGGCAAAAAGAATACAGAACAGCTACAGGTCTATGTCCAGTCTGGAAAGCCAAATCCAAGGCCTCATCAGTCACCTTGTGGATATCCTGTAGGCCACTACCGTGAAATTTGCACGTTGGGCAGTCGTTCACAATATGAGTAATTGTCTGAGATATGGGAGAACAATCACAATACAGGTGGTCTAACAGCCTCCATTTATGTAGTAAGTAGCCATATCTGCCCCGGTTAGTTCTGATCCTGCTGATAGATGACCAAATCTTCCTAGGAAAAGCAAAACCAGGCTGCAGAGCACAGGGCTCTTCTACCAGGAAAGTCATTTGTTGGAAGATCGTTGGACCAGTATTCTATCCATATATCAGGTGTTGATGGCAAGGCAGTTGAAGAGAGTTCATCCATGGACCAGAAAGGCTTTCTAGATTTTAGGCAAAGACTAGGTGGATTTATGAGAGTCTGGTGCAGGGGCAGGAGTAGGTTGTGCATTGCTTTATTAAATTATTTAATTGAGGCTTGTCTTCTCCGTATGTTTGGTGGAGCAATGTTAGATAGGACAGGCAGCCAGGAGAGAGGGGTGCCTCTCAGGGGCACAATATTCTGCTGCAGGGAATGCGAGGGCTAGTGCAGATGACCTTAGGACTTCTGCACCACAACCCCAGGTTGTTCCAGCAAGCCTTGAAATGATATTGTTTCTTGTTTTAATTTTGTTGGACAGGTTGGTGATGTGCCTTTTATAGGTTAGGCTTCTGTCCAGGCTCACTCCAAGGTATTTTGGGTGAGGCTTGTGTTTTATCATTTTTCTAGAGAAAGAAAGGTTGAGGTATTGATTTGCTTCTGTATTGTTCAGGTGAAATACTGTGGACACAGTTTTTGTTGGATTTGGCTTCAAGTACCACTGCTTGAATACTCTTCCAGGATGTTCAGGTCTGTGTTCAAGGTTGAATCCAGGTTGGCAAAGGAGGTAGAATGATGCAGGATTGCTAGGTCATCAGCATACATATACTTGCTTGAGATGGTATGTGATAAGTCGTACACATAGATGTTAAAGAGTAAAGGGATAACACAGAGCCCTGTGAAAGACCGTTGTGAAGGAATCTGGGCCTGCACTTTTTTCTGCCAATATGGACCCGGATCTTTCTGTTGGAGAGAACGGATTCAAAAAGCTGGAAAGTTTTTTTGCACCTTATAATATTTCCTAGCTTTAGGAGGAGGCCCCTGATCCAGACTGTGTCATAAGCTGATGTTAGGCCAATGAAAGTGGCTCCAGATTTAAGTTTCTTCTGGAAGCCTGCTTCAATCTGTGTTGTCAGGGCCTGGTCACAGCAACTTCTTCCCAGCCTGAAGCCAGCTTGTTCAATCGCGAGTGCTCTTTCAATGAGTGGTGAAATTCTTTTAAGGAGAATTCTTTCAAAGAGCTTAAAGGTGGACCAAAGCAAGGAGATAGGTCGTAGATTTTTCACATCATTTGGATCTTTCCTGGTTTGGACACGGCAATTATTTTGTCTTCTAGCCATTATAATTTTTGAGAAAAGGGTGGCCAGCCATGTTTGGCCTTGTTGACTGAGATGTTTTAGAAACTCAGGAGGACACCATCCACTACTGCAGCCTTGACATTCTTGGTGAGTTTTAAGGCTACCTGTACCTCTTCTCAAGATACTATGAACAAGTTCAGGAAGCTCGGAGCCCGTCTTTAGGAGTTGTCTGATGGAAGATTGCACAGTAATTTTCCTGAAAGAGCCAGGACATATCTTGGAGGTTTTCAATAAATGATTAGCCATTTGATCAGGAGTTATCTCTGTTATTTTGTGTGTTGTTGGTTCTGCCCCACCTAATTTTCTCAGAAGTGACCAGCTTTTCCAGGTAGATGTGGTGAAATCGAGTTTATGCATGGTTAAGATCTATCTTTCCTTTCTGTTTTTATCCAGCATTGCTATGAGCTCCTTAACAACAGTTGGGTCTTCAGTCTCTTCATATCTGGCTAAAAGTTCCTCAGTTTCTCTACTCCAGCATGGAAGTAGAGAAATGTGGAAGATGACATTGTGGGATAAAAATGGGAATAGAGTGACTGAAGCAGAGGTCATAGTGGAATTGCTCAATGAACACTTTTTGGAGAAGAAGGTTTCAATACAAGAGGGGCAGGGCAGATTCGAGGTTTAGAGGTGCAAGAGGAGAGTGTTCCAAATACTGAGTACTCTGGATGTCAGTAAAGCAGTGGGACTGGATGGTATTTCACCATGGGTTTTGATAGAATGTGCTAAAGAACTGACAGCTCCTTTGACCTGGCTTTTCAATAAAAGTCTGGCTATGGGAAAGGAATGGAAGGAAGATAAGATAGTGCCATTGCATAAGGGTGGTAGCAGACTGGAAGTATCTAATTATAGACCAGTTCGTGTGTCATCAGTTGTTCATGTCTTGGAGAAATTAGTGAGGGACTATATACAGCGTTGGGCAGATGAGGGTAATGATATCTATGAGAATCAACATGGATTTGTTAAGGGGGCGCTCTTGCTTAAGTAATATGATTGCTTTATATAATAAAGTGACAAGAGCAGTCAATGAGGGAAAGCATAGACTGCCATTTTTTTTAGATTTTGCAAAGGCATTTGATAGGGTGCTACATGATAAGCCGATATTTAAGTTATAGCACATGGATTTAGATGTCGGGTCAGTCAACTGGATTAAGGATTGGCTGTCTGATAGTATCAGAGAGTTGTGTACAGTGGGGCAATATCAAGGAAGCAGAAGGTTACAAGTGGGGTTCCACAGGGCTCTGTACTGGAACCTGTATTGCTTAACCTTTATATCAATGACATTGTCAATGGATTGCGAGGGGATATTCAGTTGTTTGCAGATGATGTGAAGCTGGGAAGGGTTATTAGTAATATTGCAGATGTAGCAGCCATGCAAGAGGATTTGAATAAACTAGATAGATGGGCAAATAAATGGGGGTGTTGGTTTAATGCAGCAAAATGTAAAGTCTTGAAGTTTGTGATACATCGATGGGAGGCTGCATGCTCGATTGGAGGAGCTGTACTAGAAGAAGTTGGAGAGACAAGAGATCTTGGGGGTGATGATTGATAGAAAACTGAAATTCAGGGGAGCATATCACAAAGGTGGTGAAGATAACCCAGAGGATTGATGCAATACTGAGAAGGATGCTGACCTGCAGAGATAGAAGAGTTATCATTCCATTGAATAAGACCCTGATCAGACCACACTGTCCTAATAACTGACCTTAGGTTTTCAGTTATGCTCAAACTGATAATTATGCCTAAAATATTGTAATGAATATCAGAGAGATAGAGACTTTACTAGGTTTTATTTCATATGGAATTTATCACTGATAAGAGGAAATTATTAAATATTCCATTTCTAACTCAGTTGCCATGCCACATATCAAAGTGAAAACAAACAACCTGAATACTAATAAAAACAAATATAAACCACTGTGGGATAAAAATAAAATAGAAATTTTAAAAAATCCCACTAATATTAATTTTGCAATTCGTTCATATTCAGGAGTGCATCTTTTACTGTGGACAAATGGGCATGACTACTTGAGATTCCTTAAAACAGGTAAAGCAAATTCAGAAGATAATTCATATGAAAAGTGTGCACATGAGCAGTTCAGTTGAGAAGATACTTCACATTCAAACTTTCTGTTTACTTATGCTACGGTAAAATATGAATGAAAACTACTTTCTTGTTAAGTATAATGTATAGAATTCTTGTAAAAATAATAAATAATCTTGGTCATAGAGCAAAATAATTGAGTGGTTTCCATGACTGAGCTATCCAGCTAGCCCACAGCTAGCTATACCCATCAGAAATAATGGGAGGTGTTTGATTATCCATTCCATTATCCTAGTCAAGCTTCTTCTTTAATCTCTTTCTCTCAGAATCATCATCTAGCAAGATAATAATTTGTTTCTGATGATGTGAACAATGTATAAAGCTATGGTTTTAATCTCTTTCTCTCAGAATCATCATCTAGCAAGATAATAATTTGTTTCTGATGATGTGAACAATGTATAAAGCTATGGTTTTGTTATGAGTGCAGTTTTACATATCACATATCTTTACATGCCTCATATGGAAGTGGTGGGGGAGAGAGGGGATTCATCCCATAAAACAGGCAAACCAGCTGGAGAATACATGTAATTAATAGCCATAATATGCTAACCTCATAGTCTAATTCCAAAAACTACCATGTAGAGAAGCAATCAATGCATGTCTTACTTCATATTTATTAATCTGGGATAAATTTTTTTAACAATAAAATATGTTATTCTTTTCACAGGATCCTCTATTTTATATGCAAGCAAAAGAACCTCCTAAATATTATACAGACTGTTAATATTTTCTTACCTTCAACCACACAGAATCACTGCAAAAAGAAAATGGTTCTGGAGGATTGTCTGCAGGCATCGAAGCAGTTTCAGAAAAGTTTATGGTAGTTCCATCAAGCCGAGGTGGAGTACCTAAAAATTATTAAAAAACCACATTTTTTATTAAAAAATAAAATAAAATACGCTTTTTACTCTGTTTAAAATACATTTTAAATAGAGTAATTTCATATTTCATTTCATTATTTAAGGCAGTTGCAAACAATTATTCATCAGCAGATTCAATTAGATTTCCAAAATTCTTGTCAAGTCCCAAAACTGCATTCCATCAAATGAGATCCAATCAAAAGATAATCTCAAGGTTACACTTCAAAACATAAACACATATCTTAATTTTATTTACAGACTTTTTTTAGAGATTATAAAAATGCACGCATAGTACATAAAGCGAGTTCTGAAATGAAAAATAACAACTGACTTTAGTGAGATTTTAAAAATTGACAGTTGCATGTTGGCAAACTATATAAACACACATATGCACAGCCTAGAATGTCTGCACCAAATTTTTACAGAAGTTACTGTGGCATAATAATGTTCAAGTGTGCAAGTTATAGAGAAAAAAGAACTATTGTTCCTTTCAAATAATTCAGATAATAAATAGATGCATAAAGCAAATAATGTGTAATAATGTTAAAAATTATTACACAAGTAAAAAAAAAAAGTAAAATTATTAAACAATCCTCATCATTTCCTGATATGCACCTTCAGAGATGTACAGAATATGAGAGTACTAGATGAAAAGGCTGCATCATTACTAATTTCCCCTAAACAACTTTGCTCCAAATTAATCTCTTAAGAATCCTATATTACTGTCTCTTATATTTAAGTCTTCTAAGGCACTTCTTATATCAATCAACCTAGATCTTGTTCTTCCTCTGGGCATGGGCGTCAGCAGACGCCCATGCCCAGAGGAAGAACAAGATTTTTGGCAAACGGGGCTCCCCCCCCCAGTGTTTTTTTTTTTTTTTCGAATCAAGAGGTGATTGCAGCTGTAGAAGGGTATTTTGCACATCTTACTGAGAACCACTGCAGGGATGGGATAATCGTGCTGGAGCATCGCTGGAATAAATGTATCAGTGTTAAGGGAGATTACACCCTCTGTCCAAAAAGAAACTGAACTTTTGATAGAAAATAAAACACAGGCCAATTATAATTATTCAAATTATTTATTTCAATCAATATACTCTCTGTCAGCTTCGATGAAGCATTTGGAAATGTCAATTAATTTGTTAAATGAGTTTTTTAAATCAGTTTTGGGGATATTGTTGAGGGTTATGGTTACTGCCGCTTGAACGTTTTCAATGGTGTCGTATTGCTTTTCTTTCATCAGCAAATGAAGTCGAGGGAAGAGAAAGAAGTCACAGGGTGCTAAATCAGGTGAATAGGGCTAGTGATTCAACACACAGACTTGGTTTTTGATCAAAAACTGTCTCAGATCAAAAACAGACACAGGAATTTAAAGAGGCAGTGAAGGAAAAGAAGAAAGTATATCAAAAGTTCCTGGCAAATAAGTCAGCTTGTTCTCTTAGAAAATACAGAGACAAATGTAAGAAAGCTAAACACTGTGTAAAACTAGCTAAACAAAAGTCATGGGAAAACTTTGGTAAGAACATAGAAAATAAATATCAAGAAGGTGGCAATATATTCTGGAGGTTGTTGAAGAATCTCAGAAATGGAGGAAAGAGTGCTGTAAAAGGAATTAGAGATAACAAAGGTGATATGAAAACTGGAGAAAAAGATATCCTTGAAGTATGGAGTAATTACTTCAAAAAATTGCTGAATGAAACTAGCAGTGATGACAACATAGTGATAAAAAAAAACACTGACCAGGCATGCAATAAGGAATACATACCCATGCTTGAAGTAGAAAAAGTCATCAAAAGCAGAAATATGGAAAAGCAGCTGGAGTAGATGATATTAGACCAGAAATGTTCAAGTATGGAGGAATAAAAGTTTTACAGTGGCCACACTGCATAGTTCAGAGGGCCTGGACAGAAGGATGAATTCCAGATGATTGGAGTAGAGCTCTCATAGTACCCATATATAAAAAGGAAAATAAAACTGATTGTGAGAATTAGAGGTATTTCTCTACTGAGTGTTCCTGGTACGATTTATGCCAGTATAATTGAAAACGGTTGAGAAGGATTGTTGAAGAGAAGCTTGGTGAGGAACAAGCTGGATTCAGGACAAATAGAGGCTGTCAGAATCAGATATTCACTTTACAATAAATAGTTGAAAAGTCATGGAAATATAACAAAGATCTGTATTTATGTTTTGTAGATCTGGAAAAAGCATATGACAAGGTGCCAGGAGAGAAGCTATTCAAAACGCTACAGTTGTATGGTGTCAGTGGATCATTATATCAGCAATACTTAGTCTTTATTTGAGTTGTAAGTCAGCAGTTAGAATTGAAGGAAGAAGGGAGATGGTTTAATGTTAAATCTGGTGTCAGACAAGGATGTACATTATCACCTCTGCTATTCATTATCTATATGGATTACATTATGAAGTAAAGTGGTATTAAACCTGATATCAAAAGAGATGTCAACGTCAGCTCCTTGCTTTATGCGGATGATGTTATACTTCTAAATAAATCCACTACAATCTGCAAGATTCCCTGACTAAATTGAATAACTGTTGTAAGAGATATGGAATGAAGGTCAGCAATAAAAAGACAAAGACAATGTAAATAGGTAGAACTGTTGAAAATGTCAACTGTGTTTTGAACAGAAAACCTGTGGAACAAGTAAAATATTTCAGCTACTTAGGCATGATTTTTACTGAAGATGGTAAATTAAATATGGAAATAAACAACAGAATTGACAAAACTGGTATGGCAGGAAGTCAACTGAATAAATTCATATGGAATAAGAGAGAAATTAGTCAGAACACTAAATTAGCTGTATACAAGACAGTGCTCAAACCAGTTTTAACTTATGGATCTAAGAGCTGGGTCAGAAGTATAACACTTGACCAAAGACTAGCGACCACAGATATGGGAGTCCTGAGAAAGATTAGACGAGTGAACAGATGGCATCAATGGCAATATCATATTAAAAACGAGAATATTAGGAAAGAACTTGACATTGTCAGCATCCAGGAATGCGTTAGGAGAGCTAATCTCAGGTGGTATGGTCACTTAAACAGAATTTGCGAGGAAAGATTAGCAAAAGAAGTGTTCTCTGCCAGGTTGGCAGGAAAAAGACCCAGAGGAAAACCAAGATATAGGTGGATTGATACGGTTAAAAGTGTCTTAGAAGATAGATATATAACTATAAGATCTGACAATGTTGTAGCTTTGACAGGTAACAGATTGATTTGGCAGAAAATTGTAGGTAAGAAGTTAGTAATGATGTAAATTTTTCATGTACTACTATCATATCCTATACACTCCTTTAGGGTAAATGTCAGGAATTTGATGATGATGACAAAGAAGGCACAACAAATATCACCCTTTTCAATCACCCGATTAAAATTAACTTAAGTAGTGGAGTACGTCAGGGCGGTGTCTTATCACCTAATCTCTTCACATCTACTCTGGACAGCGTCATTAGAAAAATTGACATGAAAGGTGCAATAAACATTGATAGTGAAATGTTAAATATCCTATTATTCGTTGATGATGTGGTATTCATATTTCACTCACCCACACTCTTAGAATCAACACTGAATAACATAAGCCAGAAATGTCAAAAATTGGATTGGAAATGCATCTGGACAAAACAAGATGGATGAAAAACAAATACTGTAAAGATTATAATATATAGACAGGTTTACACTAGAATATTATATTTTAATTTGCAAATATTTCGGTCTGAAAATAACAGACTATCTTCAGTGGCTAAATAGAAACAGTTTTTTTAACAAGGTGGAATACGAACAATTGATCATTCAAAAGTAGAACGAGCTGCGTGATGTTATATCGTTAAGAATTAAAGGGAAAACATTTTTTATCACAGTAATGATTAAATTAAAGATATTTATTTACAAATTCATATAATAATCTTATTTTATAAATAATATTAGACTAATGTAAGAATTAAAGTCTAAATTTATCCCGAACACCCTGTATATATATATATATATATATATATATATATATTTATTTAAATAGATATTAATGTGTTATCCTGATTAAACTTTCCCATATTTTTGATAAAGATATACAGTCATTTCGATTCAAGTTAGGGCATTCAAGTAAGGTCTCGGCACTTTCTTTAAATAAACGTTTAAATTTATAGCGACATCTGTGTAGGTGGTGAGTCTTGGACCATAGGATGTTGTGGCCTGTCTCTATTCCGTGCTGAACCAATCCAGACTTATCGGATTTGTTGTGCTGAACGTATGATCGATTTTCCTGAATTCTTTTTTCTATAGAGCGTCCTGTTTGTCCAAAGTAGGACAGATTGCAGTTACAAGGAATTTGATACACACCCAGGCAGAGACATAGTCGAGCTTTTATCTTTAGAAGAGGGGAAGTAGGTGGATATTTTGTTAATAGGTATATAAGTGGCTGTTAAATCATATTTCTTCAGAATTCTTGAAATTGGTTCTGAAATCCTGGAAATATAAGGAATTGGCACTTGACATATTGAATCTGTGTTGTTTTGGATTGGCTTGTAAGAATCAAACAGATATTGTGTACTCTTTTCGGAAAAGCCATTTAATTTCATGTGGTGTTTGATAGTTGAAAGTCTTTCTGTAATTCATGAGGAGTTGAACAATTAGTTCTGGCTCGTCAGATTAAACATTTTATGATTCCTGATTTTTGATAAGGATGATGAGCAGATTGTTTGAAAATATAACGTCCAGTGAAAGTGGGTTTTCTGTAAACCGTTGTTAGAATACCTAAAGGTGAACGGATAAGGAGGACATCTAAAAAGGATAACTTGTTGTCTTTTTCAATCTCCATGGTAAACTTAATACGAGGATGTAAGGACTTGATTCTGGCTAAAACGGAAGGTAAGGAATCTGTTATGAGGCCATACTGAAAAGATGTCTTCTATATATCTTGCCCAAAAGGAAGGTTGAGTGAATATAGATGAGAACAGGATGTCTTCTAGATGTTCCAAATAAAAGTTGGCTAGAGCAGGTGAAAGTGGACTTCCCATGGCTGTTCCTTCTACTTGGTTGTAGAATTTGTTTTGACATAAGAAATATCCAGAGTGCATCACGAAATCAAATAATTTTATAATGTCTTGTGGGAAGATGTCAGCAAGTAATTGTAAAGTCTCTTTGAGAGGTAAATTAGTATATAGAGATTCTACATCAAAGCTCACCATAAGATGAGTAGGTTGTAATGAGATATTTTTTAATTTATTTAGGAAATCATAAGAGTTTTTCAAAAAGGAGCATGATTTGCCTATATGTGATTTCAATAATTTCGCTAAATATTTGATTATGCGATGAGTAGGTGAATCAATACAGTCCACTATAGGACGAAGAGGAATATCTGTCTTGTGTATTTTAGGTAGACCATAAAATCTAGGAGGTCTTGCGAAACGAGTTTTTAGCATTTCAATAGTGTCTGCATCCAAACTTATCACCTCATCTAGAAGGGAGTTTAATTTCTTCAGTTGTCTGTTGGTGGGATCGTGATTAAGTTCTTGGTATGTTGAGCAATCTCAAAGTAGAAGAGAAATTTTTCTTCTATAGTTTGAAGAATCCATAATCGCTTTCCCTTTGTCTGCATTAATGATGACAAGGTGACTGTTGCTTCTTAAGGAATGTAGCGATTTCTTTTCAGAAGGAGATATGTTGGAAGGAGGAAGCTTGGCTTTAACACAACAACTTCAACAACTTAAGTTGAAGCGTAAGTTTCAACTTAGAAGCGTAAGTTGCTTCTACGCTTCTTAGAAGACTTCTCTGCTTAGAAGCAACTTCTAAGCAGAGAGAATTAGCCTTTTCACTGAAAAGATGACTAAGGTTCTGTTCGATATTAACCAGGAAATCTAGATATGGAATCTTTTTAGGGACTATAGTGAAATCATGTCCTTTTGAGAGGATGAGTGTTTCACTACTAGTTAAAGGGTGATCGGATACGTTGACGATCCAATTATCTGGAACTTGGAAAGGCTTGATTTGTTTAGAAATAAGAACATTATATTTGCGGTTTAGATGTTAATTCTGTTTTTCATACGAACATTGTATAGAGCATTTAGCCACATTAAGAACTAAGTCAGAAAGATGTGGGTCTAAGTTTGTGGAGATAAAGGAGATAAATGTTAGTAGCAAGATCATGTTTAGCTGCTCTGAGTTGGTTATGGATTAAAGCTAAACTGGTGCTCCTGTAGATATTATGAGCTCCAGGAGATCTGATAGTTTCTTTAATCTTAGCGAAATTAGGAATAATCTTGTTGTGGCGGCATTTTTTCAGAAAGACGATCCTCGCTTGCAACTTACCTTGTATTACTGATAGTTTACCTAATTTACCAGTTTTTTTGGTAAAGTTTCCCCGTGAAGGAATAGAATTTGATTCTTTAGAGAAACTTGTGACATTAAGATTTCAATATATAGACACGTTTACACAAGAATAATATAGAAAAAAGAATTCAGGAACATCAATCATACATTCAGCACAACAAATCCGATAACTCTGGATTGGCTCAGCATGGAATAGAGACAAGCCACAACATCCTCTGGTCCAAGACTCGCATCCTATACAGATGTCACTATAAATTTGAATGTTTATTTAAAGAAAGTGCCGAAGCCTTATTTCAATGCCCTAACTTGAATCGAAATGACTGCATATCTTTATCAAAAATATGGGAAAGTTTAATCAGGATAACACATTAATATATATATATATATATATATGAAAGAATGATCATTAACTCAGTTAACATACATATTTTTATAAAGAATTGCATGACTAGAACCGAGATTTAAGTAAAAAGGGTTTAATATAAAAACACAACTAGTTTCGGCTTGTAACAGCCTTCATCAGGTGACATTATAAAAGAAAGAAAAAAGAAAAAACACTAAAACATTGAAGCTTAAATAAACTATGAACATCATAGAGAGTGTCTATATATAACTGACATTAAATCGACATTAAATCGAACAGCTTTAAATACAATCGTTGTGGTTGTATTTAAAGCTGTTCTTTCGTTAGTTGTATTGTTGGGAAAGTGCGTGCTAGTAGCATCTCGTGAACGGCAGTACATGATTACAGCTGAATGACAATCTGGGAGATTGTAGCTCAAGTTATTATTTAGATGAACAGGACTGAAGATGATTTCTCTAGATTCCATGATTTTTCTCTCTAGTTCATCATTGCAACGGAAGATGTTAGTAGATTTTTCCCAGCAGACTTTGTGACTTTGGTTTTCATCATTAGGATTAGCCGAGAAAAGGATATGACTTGATAATGCACTGGCTCACTGTCTCTTGTAAGTAATGTGAACGTCATTTCCCGTGATTTGCATTTTTTTCTCGGGTAGCATTACTGATTTTCGAATTGATTTCTGTGGAAATCTGCGCATTTCTGTTCCCAGATGGAGTCGCTTTTGGCTGTAGTTTCGTTTCTGCCATCACAGTGACCTGCACACTTGCAGCAGTAATGTAGTGATGAGCGATACCGTGATTTTTCAATCACAGTATGAATTAATATCGCAAAATTTGTGCTACGTAATTTAGTGTGCAAAAGTTGCTTTCAAGTTGCGGTGATGGATTATCCATGTTAGTAACATGGAGAAAAGAGACAGAAAATGTATTTTGGTAGAAGAAAAGATGGCAATTCTGTGACATGTAGATTGACATGCCGGAACACGTGTGCATTTAGCAAAAGATCTTGGACTCTCTGTGTCCACTTTGAACACGATAGTAAAAAACAGGTCAAGCATTGAACTCAATGCAAAGCAATCTGGTGCTATGTCAAAAAAAAAAAAAAAAATCAACAATTAAAGATTTTTTTAAAATAGATAAATGTAAGTAATTGTAAATTCATTTATTTTCAATTATAAAATTTTGTAATCGAGTATGTAGACTCACATACTAGCAGTAAGTCATCTTTTAGCCTTTTTTAAATGTTTTTTTACATTTCCTACTATTTACATTTTTTTCCATCAGTCCCCTGAAAAGTGTAAGAAAAGGGGTTTTACTGTGTGTGTGTGTGTGTGTGTGTATATATATATATATATATATATATATATATTTTTTTTTTTTTTTTTTAATTTAGACTTTAATTCTTACATTAGTCTAATGTTATTTATAAATTAAGATTAGTATATGAATTTGTGAATTAATATCTTTAGTTTAATCATTACTCTGATAAAAAATGTTTTCCTCTCTTTAATACTTAGCGATATAACATCACGTGGCTCGTTCCACTTTTGAATGATCAAAATTGTTGATGTTCCACCTTGTTAAAAAACTGTTCCTACGTAGCCACTGAAGATGGTCTGTTATTTTCAGACTGAAATATTTGGCAAAAATATTAAAATATAATATTCTTGTGTAAACGTGCCTATATATTATAATCTTAATGTCACAAGTTTCTCTAAAGAATCAAAAACTGTAAAGATTATACAATCACTCTAGAATTAATATAAAATTAATATTATTTTCATCAAAAAAGTTGAAGATTACATCTACCTCAGCCAGTCCATAAAAATGAATAATGACATATCAAATGAAATAGCAAGGAGAAAAAGAGCTGCTTGGATAGCCTTCAACAAAATAAAATCAACAATTACCAACCAAAACATAGATATAAAAATAAGAGCCCCTCTTTTCAATAGTCACATCTTACTAGCATTAACTTATGGCAGTGAAACATGGAACACAACTTTAAAAGAAGAATCCATAGAGTCCATAAATTGTGTAAAATGAATGCTGATCACCATGTAAAATTAAAGGAAAAGATTCTGCTGCTGTTCCTACCATTATATCTTGAAATTTTTTCTATTCCTCACCTACATTATCTGAAGTTAACTCATGGGTCTTGGACCTGATCTGAAACTTCAATCCTTGCTTTACTTCAGTCCGTTTTGGTGTTCACAGCTTCAGCTTTTTATCTCTTTTTTTTCATGCACATCTCAAAGATGGTGGCTAGAAGCCTAAGGTCTCCATCTAAAGCAAACAGAAGGCAAAACTTTGATATCCATGACACCCTGCTCCATTCTTTATCAAGGATGAAATACTCTATTACTCATTTTTGTTCACCATCCCAACTATATCTTGTAATTCTGTGGCTTTGTCTTTTCTGAACCAAGCTGTTTCCAATTTTGCTATCATTTCTGAGGCAAAAATCTAATATAACCTTTGTCCTTCCTCATTTCTCTGACCAAAACCAAATGGGCCCAAATTTTATTCTGCCCCTGTTCTTTCTTCTCCAACCTGTGCATTAAAGTTATTACACTTATTTTGAATAATATCCTCGAAATGTTCCTCAAATGATGTCTTTTCCTCTATATTTAACCCTTGTAGTTGTAGTGGATAAGTGAGATTCATTTTCTGTTACATTCAAATACAAGTCTCACTATCAAAAGTCCCGAAGGTGGTGAATAGATTATTATTACTATTATTATTATTTACAGTATCTCCATGGAGTCTGGAGACTCATCATGGGAGACCCAAATCAACCGTCATACACACAAATCCTATCATACCTCTCCTTGAATCCAATCACCATCAGAAGAATTCACAATCAATTCTGGCAATCCATTCCACTCACTCACTCACCACTCTTCATGCAAACAATCTGGTCTGCCAAACACCTACTAACACACTCCTACATAACTTCCACAGATGGCCCCTAGTTCTCTGACTATTTGTCATATATTGAAAAATTTCACTGGCATCAATTTTATAAAACCTCTTTAATATCTAAAAAGTTTCTATCATGTTCTCTCCTTCCACCTATCAACTAAACTTTGTAACCCACAAATCAAGCTATCCTCGTAGGGAGTATTCCACAGACCTGTCACCATCTTGGTCACTAGTCTCTGAATCTTTTCGACCGTCTCTTGGTCCCCAAAGAAATCCAGGTGACCAAATCTGTGCACAGTAGTCAACATGTGGCAGAATCATAGCCTTATAAAGAATGATAATAATAACTTCCCTATCTTTACTTGTTAGTGTTTTTCAACATCCAAATAATTTGTTGAGCTATTTTACCAACTTTTGTGATATGCCCTTCTGAACTTTTAACTCTTTGTTCACCATTATCCCCAATCCATTTCCTGCAAACCATTACAATCAATATGATAAACCATATGCAACCTTTTCAACCCAAAGTGCATAACCTTACATTTTTTGCAACATTAAATTAATAAACATTATCCTTTGCCCACAATGCCAATTTATTTAAATCATCCTGCAGGATATCTACACCACCTTTATCAACTCTTGCTCTTCCCAGTTTTGCATCATCAGTAAACAACTGAATATCCCATCTTAAATCTATCCCAATGTCATTGATATAAAAATTAAAGAGTAGTGGCCCTGGTACCAAACCCTGAGGTACTCCACTAGTCACCATCATTCTCCTAGGCTCCACTCCAGCGTATACTACTCTATGGTGTCTGTTCATCAGCCATCCCCCTATCCATGCTACTAGCTCATATCCATTCCCATCCTCTCTAGTTTTTGTAATAATTTTTTGTGTGGTATTCTGTCAAATGACTTGGCAAGGTCGAGCAGTATCATGGTGTAGCCATTGCTTTTATCCAATTCTGCTGTCACTTTATTATAAAATGTGAATAAGTTACTAAGACAGAACCTACTCTTTACACAGCCATGCTGCCCACTATAGAGTATGACATCCCGACCCAACCACTGTTGTATTTTACCTCTCACCAACTTTTGCAATATCTTAACAACCACTCTCGATATATATTGGTCCGTAGTTTGCTACCTCTATCTTGGAGCCACCTTTTTGCAATGGTATTATCTTACCTCTTTCCACTCCTTTGGAGCCCTACCAGAGATGAGACTTAGATTGAACAACTTTGTCTGAAGCAATGCCAATTCTCTTGCACATTCATATAGTACATGGGATGATATGCCATCCAGTCCCACTGCTGTGTTCACATTCATATTTTTTAATATGATGAACACCTCCTGTTCATCTACTTCAATGTTGATATGCATCTCTGTAACGTCTGTAACATCAACAACTGTAAAATCACCACCTGGATGATACACCTTTGCAAAACGATCGCTCAGCAACTCGACTATTTTTTTGGTTCAGTCACCTTCCTACCATGAGCATTGTTTAAAGTCATTCAGAATTGAACTTGATACAGAAATTCATGGAGTTCATTTTATTTTGAAGTTGTAATAATTCTGCATCTGAGTGTGACTATGCTGTCAACATATTGTCAGCAGGAAGCCAAATAATGGCTTTTTGCTGATGAAGAAGTAAATAAAAGGGTATACATAGTTGTTTTACACCAGGAACTATTTGTGAGAAGTT
The DNA here is from genome assembly GCF_054136105.1 of Typopeltis vanoorti. Lineage (NCBI taxonomy): Eukaryota > Metazoa > Arthropoda > Arachnida > Uropygi > Thelyphonidae > Typopeltis > Typopeltis vanoorti. The sequence goes on from NC_143552.1 coordinate 158,534,145, forward strand.
CTTCCCTGTACTGTTTTCATTTATATAGCTGGTTTTATAAAAATGTTGTATTTCTAAATAAAACAAACTGCATGTACTCCTATATCAAGATTATATTAGTTGGAGCATAATCTGACTATATAATATCAAATGATTATTAAATTCAGTATTTAATCTCATCATTATTAGCTTTCCCTTTTCTCCAATTTTTTCTCAAAATATGACGAACTATGTATAGGATTATATGTATAGGATTTATCTGCTACTTAAATCTCAAACCAGAACTAGCTTTCACTTTTTCTTCATGATTTACTTTTCTCCCTTGACCAGAATCTTTGTGGGACATAGATAGCAACTTTAATAATAGATAACCAGGTACTGACTTGTATGTTTTTTATTTACAATACATGTATTTCCTCAACATGTTTTGCTGTCTATATGGCCTAACAGCATCTTCAAGAGGTTGCTTAACATAAGTAAAAAACCAACTAAACAATAAATGTTTTCAACAGCTGCTAATATTTATGCCAGCAATCACATATACAGAATTTACACAACAATGTAGAAACTGCACACAGCATGCCTAATGATACTGTGATTGAATTATCATGCCAGCCTTTTCAATTTATAGATATTAGGGGCTGTTGGAAAACTTTTTTTTTTGTTTTTTTTATTTATGTTAAACACCCTTATATTCCTTATATTCCTAATATGTATTCCTTATATGCTATATGAGTCTTTTTCCCAGTTATTCAGCTTCGAATGGTATAATAGGGTGGATATCTCAACATTCTTCTTTCTGGTTCAATGGTGAAAACCGTTATCTGTCTCTTATTTCTTGCTAGCCACACCATCTTAGCTGTCTTCAATGGAAATGAAATAGTAAATAATTTTGAATATATGTTTTTTAAGCTAAAATGTCTCGTATTATCTCTACAGTTAATGTTATCAATATGATATAAATTTGCATTTATGTGACAAATTCAGCATAACGAATTAAATTAATTATTTAAAGAGCCTGTGTAGCTCAGTGGATGTGGCATTTGCACACCACAGCGCTTGGCCACACGAAGGAAGACATGATTTCGAGTCTAGTCGGCGACTAGAGGAAATTTTTCTAAGCCTTTTTCCAACCGGTTCCAGAGTTAGTTGATCTCTGACATGGGCAAGAGGGTTTTTTCCTCCTGGAAACTCGGGTTTTTTGTCCCGTAAACTCAAGAAAATCAACCTAGAACCAACATTATTTCAGACATTAAAATACGAGCGTTAGGGTTAGGGACCACGAGATGGCGGCACTTGTTGAGCCCTCACTCTTCGCTGCATGCCGCTAAATTAGTGATAGCCTTTGGCCAACTATCTCTGATTGGGTAACAGTGGAGATTGAACTGCCCACTCAGTCTCCAAAAGTTAGATAGGGCTAAAAACGGCCTCGCCTACTCCCTATATATACAGGAATAAAAAGGCATTAGCTGATTTTTATTTTTATTATTTTTTTTATTGCATGATAGGGCAATAAACACAGTTAAGAAAAATACCCAACACCTATATGTCATGAAATGTTAATCAATGAATAAAGCAAATTAAACAAATAATTTTTTTATTTTTATTTTTTTTTTTATTTTGGGGGTGCTTATGGGTCAAAGCTGTATAACTGAGAGGAGACCTCCACATAGCCTTTAAAGGAATGCGGAGAACCGACCAGGGCTTCTGACCTAATGTCCAATCCTCACCTTCTCTTCACACTTCACTCATGATGCACCCTGTTGGGTATCGACTTGGATACTGAACGAACGAGGATGGGCGCAATTTGGGATTTAGCCGACCAAATTGGTTAAATCATTGGTTAAACCAAAATAAAAAATGATGGTACAACATGACAAATAATTTTTTATTAATGTAATTCCGAACAACTGAAATTACTGAGTTTATTATTTCCAAAACTCCTTAACATATATATTTGTGTGTGTGTGTGAAGATTGATTTACTCAGTTGTTATACATTTTTATAAAAAGATTGAACGACTAGATCCGAGAGAAATGAATAAAGTTTATTATTACTAAACAACTAGTTTCAGCTTGTTTCAGCCTTCGTCAGGTGCACATTAAAAAAGAAGAAATAAAAAACATGGAGGAAATAACTGTAAACAACATGAGAAATAAGTGTATATATTAAAAGAAACATATATTAACTACAATGAAAATTATTTAATTGTAAATATTTCATCCTAAGTATCTTAGGACATCATCAGTACAGTAGTTTAAAATAATAACAAATAACATACAGTTAGGGTGCATGATTACAATAGAATCTCATTAAATGAGCGTAACGTGTTACAATAAAATAAAAAATAAATAACTATAAATATTTAACACAATTTTGTATGACAATTTCCCATACTTTAGGAATAGTAAGAACGTTGTTGCGGCTTAAGTTTGGTCTGTGTAGTAGTGCTTCAGAACTTTCTTTGTATAAATGTTCATGTTTATATAAAGATCTATGTAAAAGTTTAGACTTTTCCCAATGGATCCTATGGTTTGGATTTTCAATTCCGTGTTGAGAGAGGTCAGACTGTTGCAGTTTAAAAAGACGAATGTGGTCTTGATGTTCCGAGATGCGTTTCTGAACAGACCTACCTGTCTGTCCAAAGTAAGACAATTTGCATGAGCATGGGATTTCATAAACGCCAGGCAACATCAAAGGTGAGAGTTTGTCCTTAGGAGTGGTCTTGATCGAAACATCAAGACCACATTCATCTTTTTAAACCACAAAAATCTGGCCTCTCTCAACACGGAATTGAAAATCCAAACCATAGAATCCATTGGGAAAAGTCTAAACTTTTACGTAGATCTTTATATAAACATGAACGTTTATACAAAGAAAGTTCTGAAGCCCTACTACACAGACCAAACTTAAACCGCAACGACGTTCTTACTATTCCTAAAGTATCGGAAATTGTCATACAAAATTGTGTTAAATAATTATTATTATTTTTTTTTTTGTAACACATTATGCACATTTAATGAGATTCTATTGTAATCATGCACCCTAACTGCATGCTATTCCTATTATTGTTTTTAACTACTAAACTGATGATGTCCTAAGATACTTAGGATGAAATATTTACAATTAAATAATTTTCACTGTGGTTAACATGTGTGTTTATAATCGCACATTATGATCGCACCACAGGTTTCGTTTTTTAAAAAAGTGTATATATATTTCAACTTTGAAATGTTGAAGTCTGCGCATTCAAAATTGTTCCCTCGTTGGCTTCATTGTTGGGTGTATGCATGCGTATAGCATCTCGTGAACGCCAGTATTTGACCACAGCACAATGACAATCTGAAAGGTTGTAACTCAGGTTGTTGTTGAGACGTAGGGGGTTGAGAATGCTTTCCTTTGATTCTATTATCTTCCTTTCTGATTCATCATGGCAACGGAAAATGTTATTAGACTTGTCCCATAGGACTGTATGACTAGGGTTTTCTTCATTAGAATTGGCCGAGAATAGAACATGACTAGACAAAGCACTGGCTCGCGTTCTCTTATAAGTGATGTCACTCTTGTGCTCCTCAATGCGTAACTCGATTGACTTCTCGGTTTGGCCAAAGTAAGGTATGTCACTGTTGCACCAGATCTGGTAAACACCAGGATATTTAAGATTATGATGTCTAGGTTTCGATGGCTCACTAGGGAATGGATTTTAGGAAGAGGAGTAAATAAAGTTCTTATGTTATATTTCCTAAGAACCATGGCTAATTTGGGTGAGACAGAGCTTATGTATGGAATAGAAATATTACCTTTTACACTATTGGTCTCTTCATTATGGTGACTGGGAGGATTAAATAGGAATTTATCAGTAGTTTTTTGAGAATAATCATTTAGCTGAAAAGTAGACCTGAGAAAATTCAGAGTTCTATCTCATCATCAAGAAGAGAGCGAGCACGATGTCCTAGAGTAGAAATGATTCCAAACTTCTGAGGAGGATAATGGTGGGAATAACCGTGGAGATATTTGTTAGTGTGGGTAGGTTTTCTGTAAATCGAGATTTTAAGTTTTGCTGAGGAACAGGTCAGTTTGATGTCCAAAAAAGAACAATTAGCTTCAAACTCAGCTGCAAATTTTGATTTGGTGTTGATTATTTAGATGTTCAAGGAAGTTCAGGAAAGATTCACGGCCATGGCTCCAAATCAGGAAAATGTCATCAGTATATATATCTTCTCCAAATTCTTGGTTTTAAAGGATAGGAAGAGATGGCTTTAACTTCCAGATCTTCTAGACCAGGGGTCGGCAACCTGCAGCTCGCGAGCCACATGCGGCTCTTTGGATGAGAAGCTGCGGCTCTTTAGTTCCATACGCAAATATTATTTATTTTATCAAAAAAAAAAAAAATTTAAAAATCGTTCTGAATCGATTAACGAGGATTAGGCACCGATTCTATCTCTTAGCCACTTGTACTCGCTTTTCACCGCACCCCTCCCCCGTGACACGCATCATCACTGTCGTCAGTCCGTCGGAAGCTCTCGGAAGTTTATATGTTTGGCAATTTTCATTGATTTCGGCATAGCTGGGCATAACACCTTTACTCGTAAACTAAGTATCTAATATTTGTAGTATCTAACAAACTAGAGGGGAAGATATAGCGAATGCCGTGCAAAAATGCCTTGAAGACAATAAGATCTTGTGGCTCTTTAAAAACTTTTTAAAATTTTGTGGCTCTTTAAAAACTTTGAAATTTTGTAAATTGTAATTTTTGACTCTTCCGACTCAAAAGGTTGCCGACCCCGGTTCTAGACAGATGTTAGAAAGTACAGGAGACAACAGATTACCCATTACAAGACCATGATTCTGTTTATAGATGGCATCCTAAGTTGATGCAATGAGTAAGGAAGGCCATGATCTTTTTAGATAATTTATCCTTCAGTAGAACAAGAACTTCGTCTGTAGGAACACTGGTGAATAAGGAGACTATGTCAAAGCTTGCCATGATTTCATCTTCCTTAATAAATATTTTTTATACATGATACAAAAATCTGCAGAGTTTTTAATAAAGGACGATGACTTACTGGAAAAACATTTGAGAGATTTTGCCAGTTGGAGAGTCAATTCCTTCTTCGATAGGTCGAAGTGGGGTATTTACCTTGTGAATTTTAGGTAGTCCATATAATCGTGGAATAAGCGGATGGAGAGAACAAAGAGAAAGGTGAATGTTTCTAGGTAGTTCAGAGGTGGTTCTCAGTAAATTACTGGTCGGGTTGTGGAGTTCACGAGTGGGATCTCTTTCGAGAATCGAGTAAATGTCACTCCGTAACAATTCCATCATCTTATTTTGATATTCATCAATGTTAAGAACAACTGTGGTGTTGCCTTTATCTGCAGGGAAGAATAATTATATTTTTGTTTTTTGTAACTTCTTAAGAGCCTGTCGTTCTGATGAAGAGATATTGTCTATAGGGGGTTTGGCGTTATTGATGATGAAAATGGATTCAATGCAGAGTAGGTTTGCCTCTTAGTTAGGAAGAAAGGAGATAGCTTTTTCTATCTTAGTAAGTACAGAATCTTTTGGAATAGATCTAGGAGAATAAAACAAAATTTAGGCCTTTATTGAGGATACTTTTCTCTGCATCGGAAAGATTATAAGTTATAATTTGTTAATCACAACTTTGTCAGGATGGAGGTGTGGTTTCAAAGAAGTCAAATTACTTTATGTTTTTAAGGGCTTCGAATTTTTTAATAAGTTTCAATTTATTGTCATTTTGAATTTTGATGGCTTGAGAATCACTTCTCACTCTAATAAGATTCCAACTGTCACTACCTAGAGATTGTTCAATTTACTGAGATAACATGATTTTTTTGCTAAATAAAAAAGTCAGCGTGTGTATTGTATCAAATATCCTCTCGGCAAGAAGATCTAACTTTGCTCTATGATAAATCCTTTTAGCTCATCTCGTTTTAATGTTTTCTTTCATCATCATCATCATCATCAAATTCCTGCCATGTACCCTCAAGGGGTGTACAGGATATGACAGTACTACATGAAAAAATTACATCATTACTAACTTCCTATCTACAATTTTCCTCCAAATCAGTCTGTTACTTGTCAAGACTCCAACATTATCAGATCTTATATTTCTATCGTCTAAGGCACTTTGTACCGTATCAATCCACCTATATCTTGGTCTTCCTCTGGGTCGTTTTCCTGCCAACCTGGTAGAGAACACTTGTTTTGCTAATCTTTCCTCTCCCATTCTATTTAAGTGACCATACCATCTGAGATTAGCTCTGCTAACGCATTCCTGGATGCTGACAATGTCAAGTTCTTTCCTAATATCCTCATTTTTAATATGATATTGCCATTGATGCCATCTGTTCACGCCTCTAATCTTTCTCAGGACTCTCATATCTGCGGTCTCTAGTCTTTGGTCAAGTGTTTTACTTCTGACCCAGCTCTCAGATCCATAAGTTAAAATTGGTTTGAACACAGTCTTGTATACAGCTAATTTAGTGTTCCGACTAATTTCTTTCTTATTCCATATGAATTTATTCAATTGACTTCCCACGATACCAGCTTTGCTGATTCTGTTGTCTATTTCTATATTTAGTTTACCATCTTCAGTAAAAATTGTGCCTAAGTAGCTGAAATGTTTTACTTGTTCCACAGGTTCTCCATTCACAACACAGTTGACATTTTCAATGATTCTGCCTATTTTCATTGTCTTTGTCTTTTTATTGCTGACCTTCATACCATATCTATTACAACAGCTATTCAATTTAGTCAGAGAATCTTGCAGACTTGTAGCGGATTTATTTAGAAGTATAACATCATCCGCATAAAGCAAAGAGCTGACATTAACATCTCCAATTTTGATATCATGTTTAATACCACTTTCCTTCATAATGTGATCCATATAGATAATGAATAACAGAGGGGATAATGTACATCCTTGTCTCACACCAGATTTAACATTAAACCATCTTCCTGTACTTCCTTCAATTCTAACTGCTGACTCACAACTCAAATAAAGACTAAGTATTGCTTGATATAATGCCCCATTGACACCATATAACTGCAGCGTATTGAATAGCTTCTCTCTTGGCACCTTGTCATATGCCTTTTCCAAATCGACAAAACTTAAATACAGATCTTTGTTATATTCCCATGCTTTCTCGACTATTTGTCGTAAAGTGAAGATCTGATCCTGACAGCCTCTATTTGGCCTGAATCCAGCTTGTTCTTCACCAAGCTTTTCTTCCACAATTCTTCTCAACCGTTTCTCAAGTATACTTGCATAGATCTTGCCAGGAACACTCAGTAGGGAAATACCTCTGTAATTCTCACATTCAGTTTTATTTCCCTTTTTATATATGGGTACTATGAGAGCTCTACTCCAATCATCGGGAATTCGTCCCTCTGTCCAGGCTTTCTGAACTATGCAGTGCAGCCACTGTAAGACTCTTATACCACCATACTTCAGCATTTCTGGTCGAATATCATCTACTCCTGCTGCCTTTCCACATTTCAAGCCTTTGATGGCTTTTTCTACTTCAAGTATGGATATGTATTCCTGACTGCATGCCTGGTCAGTGTTTTTTATCACTGTGCTGTCATCACTGCTTGTTTCATTTAGCAGTTTTTCAAAGTAATTACTCCATACTTCAAGGATATCTTTTTCTCCTGTTTTCATGTCACCTTTATCATCTGTAATTCCTTTTACAGCACACTTTCCTCCATTCCTAAGCTTCTTCAACAACCTCCAGAATATTTTGCCACCTTCTTGATATTTATTTTCTATATTCTTGCCAAAGTCCTCCCATGACTTTTGTTTAGCTAGTTTTACACACTGTTTAGCTTTCTTACATTTGTCTCTGTATTCTGTAAGAGTAAAAGCTGACTTATTTGCCAGGAACTTTTGATATGCTTTCTTCTTTTCCTTCACTGCCTCTTTAACTTCCTGTGTCCACCAGGGAGTTCTGATTTTTTTATCTTTGCACACAACCTCACCACATGCCTCTCTGGCAGAATCAATCAATGTTTCCTTCAGAGTTTGCCACTGAATCTCCAAGGTTTGATTCCTGTTCTCAAACTCTTTCATTTTCTTTTCAATAATATTTCTGTATTTTAGTCTACAGTTTACATCTGAGAGCTGCTCAACTTTTATTCGCTTTAAAACTTTCTTACATGTTATTCTTTTCAATATGAAATTCAATTTTATCCTGCTCAAGACTAAATAGTGATCACTTCCAATTTCAAATCCTCTGTACACTCTGGTGTCCTGCACCAGGGAGAAAACATCACTATCAACAATAACATAGTCAATGAGACTTTTCTTATTCCTAGCCTCTTCTCTCCATGTGAATTTGTGCACATTTTTATGTTGGAACATGGTGTTAGTAATAACCAGTCCATGTCCTGAGCAGAAATCCAACAGATATTTGCCATTATTATTAGCTTTGCTCTTTTCTCCAAATTTTCCCAAAATATTTTTGTATGTCTCACAATCATTTCCTACTCTACTATTTAGATCCCCAACAAGGACCAACTTTTCATTTTTCATTGTGTCAGTTGCTTTTTCTAAAGCCTCAAAAAATTCCTCCACTTCTACCTTAGTAGAACCTTCTGTGGGACCATAGGCACAAATAAGTCTCATTGTCCAGTTCCCCATTCTCATATTTGCCCACATTACTCTACTTGAGACTGACTGCCATTCAAGAAGATTAGCCTCGTATTTTGTGTTGAATACTATGGCTACTCCTTCTTTTCCTTGATTGTTATTGCCTGAATATAACATTTTGTATTTATTGCTCAGAAAGATCTCACCAGTTTTGGTCTTTTTTGTTTCAGTCACCCCTATTATGTCGATCTGGTACTTATCTAATTCCTCAACTAGCTCCATTTCTTTGCCATTCAGGCTTCTTACATTGATAGTACCGATCTTTAACTCTGGTGATGTTGAGTTGGGGTTTGTTTTCAGATTTGTTCCAGTAGCTGACTTTTCGCTGTTCACCCTGGTTCCCTGGCGAAAACAACGGGGGCCTTGTTTAACCGGGCGACGCCCCAGCCGGCATGAAATTTTGTCATGTTGTACCATCATTTTTCATTTTGGTTTAACCAATAAGAATACAATTTGGTCGGCTAAATCCCAAATTGCCAGCCCATCCTCGTTCGTTCAGTATCAAAGTAGATACCCAACAGGGTGCACCACGAGAAGGTGAGGATTGGACATTAGGTCAGAAGCCCTGGTCGGTTCTCCGCATTCCTTTAAAGGCTATGTGGAGGTCTCCTCTCAGTTATACAGCTTTGACCCTTAAGCACCCCATGTTTTCTTTAAAGGAGATAAATTTAGGAAACACGGCATGGAATTTACAGCGCTTGAGAAACACTAATCTGTTGGTGTTCGGGCCTATCCTCTTCAATGTTTTCTGGAAATCCCTTATATTATTATGAGAAGCCTCGTCATAAGGACTAGAGATGTATGAAGATTGATTTACTCGCTTGTTATATATTTTTATAAAAAGATTGAATGACTAGAAGCGAGAGAAATCAAAACAAAGTTCATTAGTACTACACAACTTGTTTCAGCTTGTATCAGCCTTCGTCAGGTGCACATTAAAAAAGAAAAAACAACCAGTAAAAAACATGGAGGAAATAACTGTAAATAACACGGAAAATTAGTGCATATATATTTTAACGTTGAAGTCTGCGCATTAAAAACTGTTTCCTCGTTGGCTTCATTGTTGGGTGTATGCATGCGTATAGCATCTCGTGAACGCCAGTATTTGACCACAGCACAATGACAGTCCGAAAGGTTGTAACTCAGGTTGTTGTTGAGATGTATGGGGTTGAGAATGATTTCCTTTGATTCTATTATCTTCCTTTCTAATTCATCATGGCAATGGAAAATGTTATTAGACTTGTCCCATAGTACTGTATGGCTAGGGTTTTCTTCATTAGAATTGGCCGAGAGTAGAACATGACTAGACAAAGCACTGGCTCGCGTTCTCTTGTAAGTGTGTCTCTCTTGTGCTCCTCAATGCATAACTCGATTGACTTTTTTTTTTTTTTAAAGTGTACCTGACAAAGGCTGATACAAGCTGAAACTAGTTGTGTAGTAATAATAAACTTTGTTTTGATTTCTCTCGGTTCTAGTCATTCAATCTTTTTATAAAAAAAAAAATATATATATATATATTCATTTTTTATATAAACTGACTAAAAATCTGAGAATTATAACAAATTGAGATTTATTAGATACGCAACATGTTTCGTTGGGATCGACTTCAGCAGGTGTTAAGAACATAGAAAGCTATTAAAAGACACCGAAAAAAACATCGAGACACTCTAAAGCTATAAAATTATAAAGCTATAAATTCGACTCTAAATTACAGTTATTATGAACTTGAGCTATAGTCCGTGTTAAAGTTCTATTATTGTACACCTGTGCGTGTGTGGATCCACGAGATCTCCAGTATCTGACAGTAGAGCTGAAAGAGTCAGGCAAATTATAGCTGAGATTATTGTTCATATGAAGAGGGTCCAAGGTAATTTCTTTTGACTCGACAAAAGAAATAACATGACATTTCTTTTGTCGAGTCAAAAGACTCTCTTCCTTGGACCCTCTTCATATGAACAATAATCTCAGCTATAATTTGCCTGACTCTTTCAGCTCTACTGTCAGATACTGGAGATCTCATGGATTCACACACACACACACAGGTGTACAATAACAGAACTTTAACACGGACTATAGCTCAAGTTCATAATAACTGTAATTTAGAGTCGAATTTATAGCTTTAGGGTGTCTGAATCTTTTTTTCAGTGTCTTTTAAGAGATTTCTATGTTCTTAATGCCTGATGAAGTCGATCCCGATGAAACATGTTGTGTATCCAATAAATCTCAATTTGTTATAATTCTCGGATTTTTAGTCAGTTTATATAAAAAATGAACATATCCCAACTCCGAGTTAATATTAGTAGTCATATATTAACATTAATATGAGTCTGAAAAGTTCTCGGCCTCGATCCTAAATGGCAACAGTATCAGCAAGATTTTTCTTTTCAAACTTGGTACATCTGTCATAAGCATCCAAGTGAAATTGCAAGTCATTCTATCAAGAAGTTTTTTTTTATACAGCTGTCGGAAGCCAAAGTGCTGTCTGTATTCCTCGAAATGGATAGAATCGAGTATCGTGAGGTTATAAAATTCTTTGTAAAAGAAGGTTTAACGCCAAAAGAAATTCATTCGAAGGTCATAAAAGTTTGTGGGCACGCTTCTCCTTTGTTTTCGACAATTAAGAAATGGGCTGCCGAGTTTAAACATGACCATACCAGCCTTGAGGATGATCCACGTGAAGGATGTCCAAAAAGTGTATAGTTCGCCCACCGATTTGAGGTCCCTCGAAACTACTGCGCATGTCAGAAAAAGGAGAATCCATTCCGATAATAGGGTAATCAGTCTGTCTTCTGGGAGGTAATAATAAACAAACTGAGTTTGTTTATTATTACAGGTCGGAAAATTTAGCTTTTCTTTTACGAACATTGTTGTTTTTAAAGTGTAACTATTTTGCTTGTATAACAGTTGGAAAAATGTACGTAGAGTGTTAATACGTGCAAATACTACATTCTACATAAAACAATGTCACTTCGCTCCATGATAAGTTTCCTTTTATTCTGGGACTTTTTAAAACAAAATCCGATTTCATGAAGTATTTTCCTTAAAGTTTCTCTTTTCCAAGGAAAATTAATTTTTTCTTTAAGCACAGGAATCAATTTCGGAACAGTTGGCACTCTTTTTTTGAATACGTAAAATTCGTGAATAGCTCTTCTTATAACGTCTACATCAAAATCATTCAAAGCTACGGTTTCGATGGTTTTACTCTGGCGCTTTTTTTTTTTTTTTAGGAGATTTAAATTTTGGCTTACCTTCACCTTTTGATTCCCTACGAATTCTTTTAACAGTCGACCCCGATACGCCCGCAATTGCACTTGCACGTTTTATGACTTGAGAAAGGGGAACAAGAAGACGGCCTTCTGACGATTCTTTTTCGCAGAATGTCAGCACATTATTCAATATTCTTTTGCAAGAGCTACTGAAACGTGTAACAATAGAACTTGTTGACTGTACTGGATCCATCATACAAATTAATAATAAAAAAATAATGCAAAAAGAGAACAACAAAAATCAAGCTAGTACTAGTACAGCGACAGACAAGAAAGCACGTGATTTCGCATGTTGGCGACCAATTCCTACATCCTTCATTTCTTTCTCCTCTTTAGCATGAATCGACTATTCTTGGCACAAATCCAACAAGGGATCTAGAAATGGTGGGCGAACTATAACAACACCAGAAATCATTGATCAGTGCACGATATGGTATTGGATGACTGGTGAATCGAAGTGCGTGAAATTGCTGAGACTACAGACATTTCAAAAGAACATGTAGGGTATATTTGCATGAAGAATTGCAAATGCAAAAGCTTTGCACAAGATGTGTGCCACACTGATCAAAAACGCACTCGCATGAAAATTTCTGAACAGTGTTTGGAGAGTTTCAACAAGAATAAAATTGATTTTGTTTGTCGATTTATTACCATGAATGAGACTTGAATTCACCAGTACACACCAGAATCCAAACAACAGTCAAAACAGTGGATAGAAGCCGGCTGTTCAGCGCCAAAGAAGACAAGGTCATGGCATCAGTGTTTTGGGATGCTAAAGCATTTGTTTATTAATTATCTTGAAAAGGGTAAAACAATAAACGGGAATTTATTATTCCGATCTTTTAACCAGACTAAACGAAAACATTCATGAGAAAAGTCCCAGTTTGCAGAAGAAAAAAATCATCTTTCATGGACAATGTGCTTGCCCACAAAGGTGTTTTGGCAATGGGAAAATTAAGGGACTGCACTATGAATTGTTGGAACATCCACCCTATTCCCCAGATTTGGCTCCCTCTGACTTCTATCTCTTCCCAAAACTAAAACTTTTCCTCGCTGGTCAGCATTTTTCTTCGAATCGAGAGGTGATTATAGCTGTATTTTGCAGATCTTACTGAGAACCACTACAGGGATGGGATAATGGAGCTGGAGCATCGCTGGAATAAATGTATCAGTCTTAAGGGAGATTATGTTGAAAAACAAAAATAATTTTTAAATTATAAATTCGTTTTTTCATTGTTAGGCTGGGAACTTTTCAGACCACCCACACACATATATATTTTATTTTTTTTAAAGAAATGAAAAATATATTTGGTAGAACTACTAAAAAGATGCATCAAAATTATTTATTTCATTTTTTGTTTATTCATACCAGTTTTTAGGCGACCAAGTTTAAAACCAATGTTTTCCAGTGTCTTTGCCAAACCAATTGATGGACCATCTCCCATACGACCAGCAGGAAAAGACTCGAGACCAATATTAATCTTTCCACGGAGAAATGTTCCAGTTGTCAAAATAACTGTTTTCCCTGAAATTATTTTTCCATCCCCTGTTGGAACAGAAAGTATATTTCATGTATTTTGTTGGTTATTTTAAAACAAATAATAAGATAACAAAATTGATAAATAAATAAAATAAAACAGAATGAAAAAATTTATAATGATAAATATATAATTAGCAACATAACTGGGAGGAGACTTCCACATGGCCTTTTAAGGAATGTTGACAACCAGGTGGCTTCTGACTTTATGTCCAATCCTCGCTTTCTCATGTGCTTGCCATTAGTATATATCTATATGGATACTAAACAAAAGAGGATGGGCTAACAATTTGGGATTAGCCAACCAAATTGTATTCCTACTTGATTAAAAAACAAAATGCTGATACAACAGGATAGAATTTCATGCTTCCTGGGCCATCGTCCAGTTAAACAAGGCTAATATTATCTTAGTCAGGGGAATTAGGACAAACAGTAAAAAGCCAGCTACTGGAATAAATTCAAAGTTATCAACAGCAGAATTGCAGATTTGTACCATCAATATAAGAGACAGCATTTTCTGAAATAAAAAAAAGACAAAAAGAGGAAAAATTCTTCTAAATAACAAATACAAGAGCTATATTCAGGCAATAATGATCACGAAAAGGATGGAATAGATATAGTATTCAAATATGAGGCTAATCTTCTTATAACTAGATAATATCAAATAGAGTGATACGGGTAAATATCAAAAATGGAGAATAGGAAAATGAGACTTATTTGTCCTTATGATCTCACAGAAGGTTCTACTTTTCAAAATGGAACCCAATTATTTTTTCCTGAAACCTCTGGGAATTGAATGTTTTGTAGCTTTCTGTATATTGTTAGTTAGTTCTAGTAGTTGCTGATCAAGTTTTTTGAACTAGTGGGCATGCCAGTGCAATATGTTTCTAATAGTTGTGTGTGCATTTAGGCCAATTTGCTTTTCTGAAGTTCCAAGATCCTTTCTGTGGTTTTTGGTCTAGCTGCAAATTAATGGTTGTGATAATAGGTCTATGATCACTGATGGCATCTTTAGTATTTTCCACTGGGTAAGACTCGCAGTTTCATAATCTACTGCTGTGATGCCTAATGCTGATTCTGTGTCTATTGTTTTTGACAGATATGTATTTTGCCTGTTGTTTATGATCTCAAGGTTTAGATCATTAATTATGTCTTCTATTTGTGCTCCTTTCTGATCTAGTTGTGAGGAGCCCCAAGTTGGGCTTTAGGGATTTAGATCTCCTAAAAGGATCTTTGTGTCCAAAGTTATCTGACTTAATTGTTGAAGTAATTCTGTATTTATATCTGCATTATCTGGGTGATAATGCATTGACTATTGTAATAATGGATTTTGGTAGAAATATCTTAAATGCTTGAGCCTCTGTGTTACTATTTATACTGCTGTTTGATACGATTTCTTTATATTTGATGTGTTTGATCCGTAGGAGTATAGCTATACCTCCACCAGAACAATCTGATCTGTCTTTCCTTAATGTTGAATAGCCTTTGATTTGAAGCTTCAGAATTTGGTTTAGTTTCGTTTCTTGTAAGCATGTAATCTGGATGTTATTTTTGTATAAAATGTTCTTAAGTTCTTCCATTTTTTTTTTTTTTTTGAGTACAACTGATGTTTAGCTGAAGTATGTTGAGAGTCCTCATAGTATATTTCTCATTGAGATTGTGGACTGCAGTTCTCGACACGTCGGCTATCCCAGACAAGGTAGTAAATTTGTGATCAAATCAGACATTCTTTTCTTCATGGAATTGGGTTTGCCAAATTTGTGATCAAATCAGACATTCTTTTCTTCATGGAATTGGGTTTGCCAGAGCCCCATTAGCCAGCAATTTTAAGGGTTCTCTTCAGGGTTTGATGTAACAATCCAAGTGAAAAAAAAAAGTGCTAGCAGGATTAGACAAAAGAAAACTTTGGTAAGACACTAGAAAGTTTTCTGGGTTTGATGCAACCATCCAACTGTTTAAAAAAAAAAAAAAAAAATCATGCTACTACATTGACGCTTCAAAACTCTACTTCTTGCCACTTCCGCCTTGCATATGGGCAAATGCCTCGGACGAGGGGTTGGACTTCTGCAAGGCAAATAAAGGTACTTTATCAATAGAAATAGAAAACACTCAATCAGGTTTTCAAAAAGACAACGGTACAAGAGAAGGAATTTTCAATTTGAAAACATTATGTGAAAGAATCAGAAATGCATATATCTTTGTTTTATTGATTACACCAAAGTATTTGATTCAATAGATCACAAGAAATTATTCCTACAGAATAATGAGTTAAAAGGAAAAGACCTATGTATAATTACAAATATATACTGGAATCAAATGGCCTCAATAAGATATAAAAATGCATATTCTGACAACTTTGAAATCAAAAAAAGGAGTAAGACAAGGATGTGTCTTATCACCCTTACTGTATAATATATATAGCGAGCAAGTTTTTAAAGATATTTCAGAATTGAAGGGTGTAAAAGTCGGGGGGGGGTGGAACTTCAACAACTTCAGGTATGCAGATGACACAATCCTTATAGTTGAATCTGAAGATGATCTTCACACCTTAGTCACAGAAACTGATAAGAAGCTTAGACATGGGATTAATTATTAACCTAAAGAAAACAAAGTGCATGATTATATCAAAAGAACCAATAAATAAAAAATTAAACATAACTGTTAACAAAAAGAAAATTGAACAGGTTTAGTCTTTTATATATTTGAGACAAATGTTTACAGATGGAGGAAATTCCCTTAAAGAAATAAAAACAAGAATAGAGATAGCAAGAAAAGCCTTTATTGATATGAAAACTGTTCTAACATCCAGAGACAATAACATAGACACAAGAAAAAGATTAATAAAATGCTATATCTAGTCAAGTCTTCTCTACAACAGTGAAACATGGACTCTAAATAAAGAAGCAGAGAAAAAATTAGAAGCTTTCGAAATGTTCAAAGTATCTTGGACAGAGAAAATGAAAAATGAAGATGTTTTAAAGAAAGCAAAAATGAAAAGAACATTAATGAAAATAATTAAAGAATGAAAACTTAAATATTTTGGACATCTAACTAGACAAGAAGGCATTCAGAAATTAATATTAGAAGGGAAACTGGATAGAAAAAGAGGGAGAGGTAGACCTAGGAGAATGTGGTTTGAAGACATTAAAGATTGGACTGGCTTGAATTACCATAAATGTTCCAGAGCAGCAAAAGAAAGAAAAAAGTACCATGACATCGTTGCCAACCTCCTTCTAGGGGATGACACTTGAAGAAGAAGGAAAATGATTGCTCCCACATAAGTTCTCATCGGTTTCCCACTTAAAGAGTGAAGGTGAGTAGACAATTGCATGTTTGGGAAGGCATATGGAAAAAGGTGTTGCTTCCTATATTCAAGGGGGATAGATTATTGTTGTTGAGCATAAGGTCAACAACTCTTCCTTTGATATTAGTTCAGGTTACTACTCCAAAGAGTGCTGTGTTCCTTTAAATCTCCCATTAAGTACAAAAAGTACTCTTTGTCTAGTACACTAAGGAGATCCCAATCTGATATTACTCCTCAAGAGTAAAGTTTTGTGGGGATGACTGTGATAGCAATTCTCCTGACAGATACTGTGTCATTGTTTCTATGATAATAGAATGGAATAATATATATATATTATTCCATTAATATATATATATATATATACATAAATATATATATATATATATATACATAAATATATATATATATATATATATATATATATATATACACAGTAGCGAACAAATTAATCAGAACACTCACATTTTGAAGAAAAATTTTAATTTTGCAAAAAAATAAGTACAAATATTAGACTTTACCTAATATTTATGCGTCTTTATTTGAATTGTAAGTTAGCAGTTAGAATTGAAGGAAGTACAAGAAGATGGTTTAATGTTAAATCTGGTGTGAGACAATCTGGTGTGAGCATGATTTTTAGTGAAGATGGTAAATTAAATATGGAAATAGACAACAGAATCAGCAAAGCTGCTATGGTGGGAAGTCAATTGAATAAATTCATATGGAATAAGAGAGAAATTAGTCAGAACACTAAATTAGCTGTATACAAGACTGCTCAAACCAGTTTTAACTTATGGATCTGAGAGCTGGGTCTGAAGTAAAACACTTGACCAAAGACTAGCGACCGCAGATATGGGAGTCCTGAGAAAGATTAGAGGTGTGAACAGATGGCATCAATGGCAATATCATATTAAAAATGAGGATATTAAAAAAGAACTTGACATTGTCAGCATCCAGGAATGCGTTAGGAGAGCTAATCTCAGGTGATATGGTCACTTAAACAGAATGGGCGAAGAAAGATTAGCTAAACAAGTGTTCTCTGCCAGGTTGGCAGGAAAACGACCTAGAGGAAGACCAAGATATAGGTGGATTGATACGGTACAAAGTGCCTTAGACGATAGAAATATGAGATCTGATAATGTTGGAGTCTTGATAACAGACTGATTTGAAGGAAAATTGTAGATAGGAAGTTAGTAATGATGTAAATTTTTCATGTTGTACTATCATATCCTGTACACTCCTTGAGGGTACATGGCAGGAATTTGATGATGATGATGATGATGAGATCCTATTACCCGCAACTGGTTTAAAAAATATTAATTCAAGGAAATATTATCACAAATTAATTCTATCTTCTACATGTTCTGTTTATGGTTGTTTCATTCTTCTAGTGAAAAGCATCAAATTAAAATTTCATGTTATTAATCATTTGCTTATTCTTAACTCACTGAAAAACTGTTGCAGAGCGCACACAAAAAATACTATTGGCAGATAACACTGTGTAGATGATGGCTAGTGGTGCAGTGTGTAGGTAATGCACTGTGTGCAATTGGAGAATTAAGTAGTGTAGGGAGTGTTCCGTGACACTCCACAGGAGTGAAGTATCTTCCTGTAATGAGACCTTGGAAGTGTCAAGTAATACCTCTTGATTCTCTATGCACTGACACTTCCATACACTACTTTTTTGGTACCTGTCCATATCACCAGTTTCATATCCACCCCCATCAATTTGCATAACAAAATTCCATGTGGTATCCTGTCAAATGCCTTTGCAGTATCATAGTGTAGCCATTTCCTTTATCCAACTCAGCTGTCACTCTAATATAAAAAGTTAGTAGATTACCAAGGCATGACTAACCTTCACAAAGTCATACTGTCCCTTATAGAGTATCATATTCTTATCCATAAACCCATTCGTGAATTATCTTTTTGACCAGTCTTTCTATTTCTTTTACCACCCCTCCTGATTGGTCTATAATTTTATATATATATAACATTCATATAATATAATATGAGCAGGGGTATATAATATTCATATACCTTTGCTCAGCTAGTTTCTTCTCATTATCTGATTTTGCCTTCCTTACCATAGTGGTCACCTTTCTTGCCTGACCTTTGTACTATTCATGAGCTTACTGGTCACTTTTATACCCTCCACAACATTTTATTTTTCTGCAGCTCATGCTTAATGACATTACTCATCCATCTAACTCTTACCTGATTAACTCTTCTTACCTTAGGCATACAATTTAATATTGCATCCTCTAGATGTCCCTGAACTGTCTCCCATACACTACTAACATCCTTCCCTGGCAGGGTTTTATGCCATGAAATGACACACTTCGAGGTTCCTCTTAAGCTTGTCATAATCATGCCTTGTAGTTCCATATATGGTGGGGGGCTGGAAAGTTCTGAAACACTTAGAACAAAAATGATATTAAAGCAACTGATGATGAACACCAAGAACATATTTGTTTCCAATGTTTATCTGAACTTTCCAGCCTCACTTCTTGAAAGAATATTCCTCATGTTTTGCAATCTCCCAAGTCAAGACCACATTGTCATTTTCCTAATTGGAGGCAATGTAGCGACACTGGTTGTGGATAGCTCCTCTGATTCTATGAACTCCCCTGGCATATAACTACAACCAACCATATATTTTGTCTTATTGGACTTGATCTTACACCAGACTGCTTCAAATAAACAGTGACCCTCCTGCCTATATCCTATTCTTTTTGGCTGCAATTCATCAGCATTACATTTTTTCGCATCCTAACTTCTGCTCCTCCCTAAAAATACTAAACCCTTCACATTCTATTCCTGTAACTACATCATCTGCTGTTAGCTAAGACTCACTACTGTCTCTTACTTTTTGGTGAGATTGCACTAACTAAAGCCAAAAACTTCTCCCTCTAAGTTCCTGATACTTCTGGATTAGTATATAGAAATTGCAGAATCTCTTTAGGCTTCCGACCAGCGTGACTTCCTGCATTGACCACTCTATTCAATATTTTTGCTTGAGAGACTAGATTCCGCACTTGTTAATCATTCTCACACTCACTCACCTCACAGGTGAGTGAGTGTGAGAATCTGCATTCATCATCTGCATCCATCTTAATTGCTTAAATTTTCCTGAATTTGTGCTTTAGCAGATTCTCTCTCGTCACCTAACATCAAAACACCCTTTAGAAAAGTGAGCATGAGAATGGGAACAAAAAAATACTGAGTATATTTTCTCAGGTCTTGGAATGGAATGGAACAATCATCACAAGATGAAAAGGTAGTGAAGGATACATGGGGATATTGCAATTCATGCAAACTAATGACAGAAAAACAGAAATGAGGACGAGGAGTTTGGCAGTTTAATTCTATTTGGTCAAAACATTGCTGTCATTAGTGATACTTGGTTTATAAAAGATGATAGAATTATAGGAACAGACTGCAAGGTATATTTGAATTTTCAGGGAGGTCAGATAGAACGTGTTGGCAGGAGGTATACTGCAGGATAGCAGAATTCCAACCATCTGACAAAGAATAGGAACTGCTAGAACATGGAAGACAGAGTATCTGAGGCAATAAGAAGTGAGACAGAAGCCAACAAGGTAAAATATATCATAAGTTGGCTATTAGCCAAAAAAGTGCAGAGGAAGGACAAGTATTGACAAGTTAGCTCAATGAATGCAGGATGAGAAATTATTATGATGGACTTCAGCTAGGAAACAGATCGGAGGAAGAGAAAGAAATTTATACACCCACTAAGAGATAATAACTTTAAACACCATCAGATGGCGATGACCCAAGGTTTGAAAGACTGGATCTGGCAAAAGCAAGAGGATTTTTGGTAAACAAGATAGCCATAGCGTCTCGTTGGGGGGAGTGAACAAGCAGTCTTCACCTGAAAAGTGACTAAGCATGTGGAATTTTCAGTTAAGGAGTATTTTGTGGAACTACAAAGCTGGTGATTATGATAAACTTAGGTAACACTTCAGAACAGGGCCATGGCATAAGAAGCTGCAAAGGCAAGAATGTTAGTAATGCACTGAAATGGTCAGAGTGTTTGAGGCAAGTAGTACCAGACTGCATACCAGGATCAGGAGGATAAATAAGGTGGGAGTTAAATGGGTAGTAGCATTAGTAAGTAAAATGCTGCAAATAAAAGAAAATACTGTGGAAGGAATATGAAGAGAAAGGTAATTAGCCAGATCATGGCAGCATAATTCACAAGCCAAAAGGATGACAAGCATAGTAAGGAAGGTAAAATCAGTTTCTGAAAACAAATTAGCTGAGCTGGTCATTAGACACCAGAGTTGACCTACCTGACTGATTGATATCATAGATTAAGATCAGGGATATTATTATAAGTTAAAGATTGAGTGAGAGAAAGAAAATTCAAAAAATAATAAATCTATTTACAAATGATTAATATTAGTGCAGATTTATGGTACTGCCTTAACAGTGTGTGTAAAATGTTCATGTTTTGTAAGCAATATATACAAATTTGCATCATAAATAAATTTATCTCCTAAAGAGAAAAGGGCCCACAAACATAATGTCAGACTTAACGAACATTAAAATATAAATACTTAGCTCATACCTGTTTTTCTTCTAAAATAAGAAAATAATTTGTGTACAACTTTTCTTAGGAGAGACCGTATTTGTTCTTTCATATATTCTGCACAATATCAGTTCCTTTCCTATATTCTTGAAATATTAAGATAATTTTAGACTTCCCTTTTTCCTTGTGGAAACTTCTTCACACAAAAATAATTCATCACTTTTGGGTTTACATTGCTGAAACAATAAACAATTCCTTTTGATATGCTATGCAGCAAACATATTCTAGTTAAGAAACTATATATCACTTTGATCTATGCCACGACTTAGATTCATATAAAAGAAATTCATCCATTAATTTTGGGATAACTATTTGTTTCCCTCATAATGCTGTTTTCCACCTTTTTGGCTTAAGAATTTCCTTAAAACTCTATTTCTCCCCTAAATTCAACCTTTTCAACTTTTTAAAACATTGTCTCTGTTCTTGCCACAGCTGTTCTAGTATTCTCACTCACTAATTCAACTTCCTCTTTGGAAGTACAATCTTCATGCAAGCACAGTACTGTATGATGTGATAAGCAACATGATGGTGAGATGAAAGTCGCTTGCTGTAAAAAAGACTGCAGTTCTTCAATGGTATGAAGACATTGTTGGAAAGCTTAATATTTTCTTCTCTTAAGGTTATGTTACAGAAATAAAAATCTAAATTAGAGGTGAGTCCTTTTTAAATAAATATCTCAATCAAACAGTTTTCAATGGCCAGTAAATATACAAAGATTTTTTATATAAATATTTCTAATTACAAGCAATAATACATTTTTTTGCTATACATTTAGAAAATGTTTACATACATGATAAATAATAAAACCAAAAGTTATCCTAGGTATTATTTCTGGGAAAATTCCCATGTTATTCCTCTAAAATAAACTATTATTTTAATGCTAATATAGCCTACTTTCTATTGAACTGGAACTTTTTTTGGCTTTATTAGTTGACCAGAGATTTTTGTAAAATATATACAAGAATTTTCTAGAAGTTTCACCAGCTGTTCTGTCTGGCTTCTTCAGGACATGTGTAACAGTACAAGGAACTAACGTTTGTTAATAAAAAAGAAGAAGATTCTTCTTGATTTATGAGGGAAACTAATAAAGCCAAAAAAGTTTCAGTTTAATATTTAAGAAGTGACCAAATACAACACAGAGATAGCCTACTTTCGTTTAGGAGTGTCCCTTTTTTTGCAATGTCATTGGCTCTTGACTGAAATCATAGGGTATTACTGAAGTGTTATAAAACTAATATATGAGGAATAATATAGGAGGAAAATTCAGACATACCTTTTTTGGATGCTGTTTTGTGTCTCCTTATCCTGGCAATATGCATTCATCTGCTGTTAAGCTGTTAAAGGAAGAGGATTTTGGGAAAGTGGGGGTAAAGTAATGTGGAGGAATTATATTAAAAAAAAACCAGGGTTTTTTTATATGTATAATATTATTATTATTATTTAGGGTGGGTAGACAGGGGGAGTGAGAGAAGGATCAGAAGATAGAAATTATTTTTTTTGGAGATGAGGAGGGATTGATGGAAAAAAAGTCAGGGGAGGGAGTAACGGGGTGCGAGCCGTTTCAACAGTGTGGGTATGTTTGAATTTTCCTCCTATATTATACTTCATATATTAGTTTTATAACACTTCAGTAATGCCCTAAGATTTGAGTAAAGAGCAAATGACATTGCAAAGAAAGGAGCACTCCTAAACAAAAGTAGGCTATATTAGCCATTAAAACAACAAAAGTTATCCTTTCCTGTTTATTTATTTATTTAATCAAAACTAGCTGCTGCTAAAAAAAAAAAAATAATAATAATGTAACATAATCTGATATCGCTAAATAGCAGATATCCTACAAATGTAATGAATGCTAATGGAAGGGAGGCACAAAAACACTGGACAAAAATGGTTCAACGTTTTCAATATATATAACCATGAAAAAAAAATTTACTTTGTTTTACCTAATAATACACCTCTACAGGACATTTCTTTTTTCTCAAAAGATGATCCACTTAAATCTGGTATTAATAAATCTTCCACTGAACAAGCTTTGATTTCCAGATTAGGAGTGCTGAAAAGTTCCTTTTGTAAATAATGCTTATATAAAGAGCGATCAATCTGTGCTCTTGGACCCTAACAAACAAATTTTGGGCTTATTACACATAGAATAGTTTAAATAATACAAATAATAAATGAAATTGCATTCCTATAGATTATATTCAAACATACATCATAACTTATGGTCATGAACATGGTAACTAATACACTAATATGGTATTTGCAAAAAGTTCAGAGTATGCATTAAAAGAGAAGTAAAAATCAAATTTGATTTTTAATTCTTAAAAGTAAAGCAATAATTACTCTATATTACGCAATCTTAAAAGTGAAAAATATTTTAAGGTTAAGTGCTTTTAATTTTCATATTTCAGATATAAGCATAAGACAAAGCTTGAATTTAATTTATTGTTATCAACAGAGAAATTAACTAAACAAATATGATTTAGAAATGTAATTCTATTACAATTTAAAACAGTACACTCTTAAAGGATCATGAAGCCAAGCACAAGTGAATACACATCTTATAACTATGTCTGTAAGCAGTATCTTGCATCTAAAGATGTTAACATTATTTATTAGTTTGTCTGCCCATTTTCAAATGTGCACCATAGGCCTTTTACATCTTGAATTTGCATGAACTCTCCATCTGACCATTGGAAGACTATATTTAAACTCATCCTAAGTCAAACCTTTGTGGGCAAGCTTTCACTTTGCATACTGAAGAATATTTTAATTTTTATTGTTCAGTGTGACAACCTTGCTTGTTGTACCAAGAACAAACCATGTTTGGTCTCTATGAACATTTTTTTTTATATAATCGTACATACAACATACATACAAATTCCTCAAGCAACCAACAATCATAGAAGTCTAACCAGACTGAATATTTTCTTACTCCAGATGTATCTGTCCTGAGTATACAATGCTAATTCATGCAACTGAATGTCAATTCTGTTTAGGTATTGTTTGATATTTTCAATCCTGTCATTCATGGCCTACCTCTTTTCTTAACACCTTCTGAAATGCTCAAAACTATTTTGTTGACCAACTGAATTCCATGCATTCTGACAACATGGCTGAACCAGCATATCTTTCCTTATATAAAATAATGCTAAGAAGTGGCTGACCACTTCCCCAATATATCTCATCAATATTCACAAAGTGAAACCATCTTACTCCCAAAATACTCCTTCAAATCTGTTGATTAATCTTACACAATGTCCATGTCTCAGATATAAAACAAAACAGAGAGAACAAGACTATTGTAGATTTTAAGTTTTCTTTTTATTGATATTCTGCTGAATTTCCAAACTTAAAGCAGTCATAATACTAACAAGTTTGTTCTGGTATTTCATAAGCTCTTACAATCTTCCATAAATTTTGCCAATCAACTGAATCAAAAGACTTTTTTGAAGTCAACAAAATAAGTCATCACACATTTCTGCATTTTAAAATTTTTCCAAGGATCCATCTCTGAAAATATCTGTTTATTCAGCTTCTTCCCTATTTCTTTGCTTCACTTTGCTCATCTCTAAGTTGCTTGTCAACTAAATCCTTTATCCTGCTGAGTAAGATAATGCCATTTATATGAGAATCCTAACTGTTTAAAATCGGATATCTCTAGTACTTGAAGCAAATGTTAGATAAGAGTCGATGAAGTGCAAGATATAGCCTCTCTCTTTCTCTCTCTCTGCCAGTTGCCAACTCTGGCTTCTGGTGATATGGCCAGTTTTCACAAAAGGGACTATGGTGACCAAGTATTGCTGAGTATAAGCATAATATCTGTAGTAGAAGGAAATTCCAACTATCACTGTACTATTAGTACACCCTGCTGAGGAGCAGTCAACTTCACAGGAATAAGATTGGCTTTATGATGGTTTTCAATTTGGATATGGAATAAACACTGCTGCATCAATAGGCTTATGAGAAAAAAAGATGCAGCTGTGTCCCTCAGTATGCTTGAGCTGCATGACTCAGGAACACCATATGCAAGTAATGTTCTTGAACATAACTGTGTTAATGTAAGGCTCATAACTGCTAAATTTAAAACTGGAACTAAAGTTCAATATGTTGTTAGTTTCTGTGTGTTAACCCTTAAGTGCTGGGAGGAACTCATGCTAGAAGCTTAATGAAGTGAAACAGCACTGAGAAAGGATTAAAAATAATATTTAATTCTTCTAATATTTCATCTCATTCACAAAGGCATCTTCAGGAAGTGCAATATAGCACTTCCTGAAGATGCAGTATGAGACTTATAAAACACATGCACGCACCTACACACAAAGTCAATGCAAAACTATATGAAACACAGGAATAAAAGATGGGTCTTGGTGGGGCACCCTCTATGGGCACTAATTTCCAGTACTTTTACTGCCACACCTGAGATACTGATTGGTCTATAATCTGCTACTGCAGTCTTAGAACCTCCCTCATGCAAGGGGAATTATTTCGTCCTCTTTCCACTCCCTTGAGACTTAAAGAGCCTAGTCAAAGACTGAGTTGATATCTCATCTAACCCACAGCTGTATTTACACTCACACTCTGAAATATCCTAAGAACCCTCAAGTCATCCACCTCTGTTCCCACATTAGTGTCTGTCATATATGTTAAAGCAGTAACCTAACTTGGATGATATACCATTGCAAGTGGTCACTCAGTAACTCAACTATTTTATATGCTTCTATCATCATCAAATTCCTGCCATGTACCCTCAAGGAGTGTACAGAATATGATAGTAATACATGAAAAATTTACATCATTACTAACTTTCTATCTACAATTTTCCTCCAAATCAGTCTGTTACTTGTCAAGACTCCAACATTATCAGATCTTATATTTTCATCGTCTAAGGCACTTTGTACCGTATCAATCCACCTATATCTTGGTCTTCCTCTGGGTCGTTTTCCTGCCAATCTGGCAGAGAACACTTGTTTTGCTAATCTTTCCTCACCCATTCTGTTTAAATGACCATACCATCTCGTGTGTAGAGGCTTAAGTGCTGTGAGGACATCATGTTGGAGGCTTAATGGATTTTTTACAACACTCAAAAAGAATTAAAATAGAATTTAATACTTCCTATATTTCGTCCTAGTCACTAGGACATCTACGGGGATTACAAAAACAATTAATGTAACATGCACACAAAAATCTTACAATACTAAGCCCAACCACGTGGGTGACAACAAAGTCCTATCTAGGTGGAGCGCCCTCTAAGGGCAGTAGTGTAAGGTGGCCTGGAATGTAAGGTGGGACCTCTGGTCATGAGTGTTTCCCAAATCTTCAGAAGCTTAATGCAACCGTATTTATTAAGATTTGGTTGGTTTCTGAGAGCTGCTGCTTCTAAGAAAAGTCTCTCTTTCTTGAATTTGCTGTGGTGGAGCATGGTGGTTTTCTTCCATGATACTCTGCGGGTGGTGTCCAAAACATGGTCAGCCAAGCCTGAATGGCCATAGTTGTGTCTACAGATGTAAGACTTGTGTTCCTCTAGGCAGATGGATGCTGATCTGCCTGTCTGTCCAAAGTACACCATCTTACAGGAACAGGGTACTTTGTAAACTCCAGGCAGAGAGAGAGGAGGGAGTTGATCTTTCGTAGAACGGATAAGAGTAGCAAGTTTGCGGTAGGGCTTATATGCTATGTGTAGGTTGTACTTTTTTAGTGTCTTGGCTATTTTTTCGGATGTGCCACGGATGTAGGGTATGGTGATGGCATTTTTAAAATCTTGTTGAAGAGATGGACAGGGAATGGGGTAAGAACTGATTATTTTTTTGATACTGTGTTCGCTGTAGCCATTGGAGAGGAAAGTGCTATGTATGTGGTTAAGCTCAGTAGTAAGGCGGTTCCAATGGAACAAAGATTGTGGGCTCTCTTGGTAAGAGTTTTAATGATGCCATATTGTTGCGAGGGGTGGTGGTGGGAGAGTTTGTGAATGTATCTGCCTGTGTGTGTGTGGGTTTGCTGCATACAGTGAAGGCAAGTGTATCATTAGGCAGACGTGTGACTGAGGTGTCTATTAAAAGTAAACAATTGTTCTTTTCCATAGTAAACTGGATTCTTGGATGTAGGCTATTGAGATGACTGAGGAAGGAGTCTAACGTGTCTGGGCCATGAGGCCAAATAGAGAACACATCATCTACATATCTTAGCCAGATAGAAGGTTTGAGTGGGACTGAGTCTATGGCTCGTTTTTCGAAATCTTCCATATAGAAATTGGCAAGGGGGGTGAGAGGGGGGGGGGAAACCTATGGCGGTTCCCTCCACCAGCTTGTAGATTTTGTTCTTCCAAGAGAAATACCCAGAGTTAATGGCAAAGGAAAGAGATCTAAGATGTCAGAGGGAAAAACGTTTTCTAAGAGAGATAAGGTGTCAGTTAAGGGAATATTGGTAAACAAAGAGGAGTTATCAAAGCTTACCAATATGTCTGCATTATTCAAGGTTAGATTTTCTGTGAAGGCTTTAAAGTGGGTTGAGTTTTTTATATAGGAAGTGGACCTTCCGGTGGGGGGGGGGGTCAGAGAGTTGGCCAGCTGTTTAGAAAGTCTGTAGCAAGGTGCATTGGTGGCATCTACTATAGGCCTGAGTGGGGAATTGGGTTTGTGGATTTTTAGTAGACTGTATATTCGGGGGGGGGGGGGGCAGGAGCGGAAAGGTTTAAGTTCTTTCGTGACGTCAGGGGGCCAGGAGGTTACTTTTTTTTTCGTAACTTGTGTTTTTGTGGGGTCGTGTTCTAGCGGGATGTAGGTAGCGCGATCGCGGGGGATAATGTTCATTTTACGATTGTATTCACTGGTATTAAGAACGACTGTGGCATTACCCTTATCCGCCCTGGTGATGACGATACTTTTTTAAAATAGAATTAAATTCTATTTTAATTATTTTTGAGTGTTGTAAAAAATCCATTAAGCCTCCAACATGAAGACCATACCACCTGAGATAAGCTCTCCTAAAGCATTCCTGGATGCTGACAATATCAAGTTCTTTCCTAATATCCTCCTTTTTAATATGATATTGCCACTGATGCCATCTGTTCATGACTCTAATCTTTCTCAGGACTCTCATATCTGCGGTCTCTAGTCTTTGGTCAAGTGTTTTACTTCTGACCCAGCTCTCAGACCGGTTTGAACCCTATCTTGTATACAGCTAACTTAGTGTTCCGACTAATTTCTCTCTTAATCCATATGAATTTATTCAACTGAATTCCTACAGTACCAGCTTTGATGATTCTGTTGTCTATTTCCATATTTAATATACCATCTTCACTAAAAATCGTGCCTAAGTAGCTGAAATGTTTTACTTGTTCCACAGGTTCTCCGTTCAAAACACAGTTGATATTTTCAATGATTATGCCTATTTTCATTGTCTTTGTCTCTTTTTGTTGCTGACCTTCATACCATATCTATTACAACAGTTATTCAATTTAGTGAGAGAATCTTGCAGACTTGAAGCAGATTTATTTAGAAGTATAACATCATCTGCATAAAGCAAAGAGCTGACATTAACATCTCCAATTTTGATATCATGTTTAATACCACTTTCCTTCATAATGTGATCCATATAGATAATGAATAACAGAGGGAATAATGTACATCTTTGTCTCACACCAGATTTAACATTAAATCATCTTCCTGTACTTCCTTCAATTCTAACTGCTGACTTACAACTTAAATAAAGACTAAGTATTGCTGATATAATGTACCAGTGACACCATATAACTGTAGGGTATTTAATAGCTTCTCTCTCTCTTGGCACCTTGTCATATGCCTTTTCCAGATCGACAAAACTTAAATACAGATCTTTGTTATATTCCCATGATTTCTCGACTATTTGTCATAAAGTGAAGATCTGATCCTGCCAGCCTCTATTTGGCCTGAATCCAGCTTATTCTTCACCAACCTTTCTTCAACAATTCTTCTCAACTGTTTCTCAAGTATTCTTGCATAAATCTTTCTGGAACACTCAGTAGGGAAATACCTCTGTAATTCTCACATTCAATTTTATTTCCCTTTTTATATATGGATACTATGAGAGCTCTACTCCAATCATCAGGAATTCGTCCCTCTGTACAGGAATTCTGAACTATGCAGTGAAGCCACTGTAAGACTTTTATATCACCATACCTCAGCATTTCTAGCCAAATATCATCTACTCCTGCTGCCTTTCCACATTTCAAGCCTTTGATGGCCATTTCTACTTCAAGTATGGATATTTATTCCTGACTGTATGCCTGTTGAGTGTTTTTTACCACTGTGCTATCTCACTGGTTGTTTCATTTAGCAATTTTTCGAAGTAATTACTCCATACTTCAAGAATATCTTTTTCTCCCATTTTCATGTCACCTTTATCATCTCTCAACTCCTTTTACAGCACTCCTCCATTTCTAAGCTTCTTCAACAACCTACAAAATATTTTGCCACCTTCTTGATATTTATTTTCTATGTTCTTGCCAAAGTCCTCCCATGACTCTTGTTTAGCTAGTTTTATACAGTGTTTAGCTTTCTTACATTTGTCTCTGCATTCTCTAAGAGCACAAACTGACTTATTTGCAAGGAACTTTTGATATGCTTTCTTCTTTTCCTTCACTGCCTCCTTAACTTCCACTCTCCACCATGGAGTTCTGATTTTTCTATCCTTGCAGACAACCTCACCACATGCCTCTCTGGCTGAATCAATCAGGGTTTTCTTCAAGGCTTGCCACTGAACCTCTATTGTCTGGTTCCTGTTCTCAAACTCTTTAATTTTTTCTTCAATAATCTTTTTGTATTTCAGTCTACAGTTCACATCTGAGAGCTGCTCAACTTTTATTATCTTTAAAACTTTCTTACATGTTATTCTTTTCAATATGAAATTCAATTTTATCCTGCTCAAGACTAAATGGTGATCACTTCCAATTTCAAATCCTCTGTACACTCTGGTGTCCTACACTAGGGAGAAAACATCACTATCAACAATAACATAGTCAATGAGACTTTTCTTATTCCTTGCCTCTTCTCTCCATGTGAATTTGTGCACATTTTTATGTTGGAACATGGTGTTAGTAATAACCAGTCCATGTCCTGAGCAGAAATTCAACAGATATTTGTCATTATTATTAGCTTTGCTCTTTTCTCCAAATTTTATAATATTTGGAGAAAAGAGCAAAGTATTTTTGTATGTTTGACAATCATTTCCTATTCTGCTATTTAGGTCCCAAACAAGGATCAAATTTTCCTTTTCATTTTGTTTACTCCAAAGCCTCAAAAAATTCCTCCACTTCTACCTTAGTAGAACCTTCTGTTGGACCATATTAGGCACAAATAAGTCTCACTGTCCAGTTCTCCATTCTCATATTTGCCCACATTATTCTACTTGAGACTGGCTGCCATTCAAGATTAGCCTTGTATTTAGTGTTGAATACTATGGCTACTCCTTATTGCTCAGAAAGATTTCACCAGTTTTTGTCTTCTTTGTTTCAGTCACCCCTATTATGTCGATCTGGTATACTTATCTAATTCCTCAGTTAGCTCCATTTCTTTGCCATTCAGGCTTCTTATGTTGATAGTACCGATCTTTAACTCTGGTGATGTTCAGTTGGGGTGCATTTTCAGATTCTATCAGTAAAACTCTAATCAATAGAGCCCATAACTTTTGCTCCAATAAGGTCTCTCTGGAAGCAGATCTCAATCATGTACACCACACATTTCTATCTGATGGCTACAGTTCCTACAGTATTAAAAAAAATCAATCCTTACCCCCAATAGTTGGGTTTTTCTGTTGAAATATTTTAGTAATGCTATCACTATTCCCTATGTCTGAGGCATGTCAGTAAAAATAGCCAGAATCTTAAAAAGAAATACGACATCTCCAGAGCTTTCAAGTCTCACTTAAAACTAGCTACTCTGATCTGCTCCACTAAGGACAACTTTCTTCACTCTCAGTTCCTGGTATCATAGAGTTCCCTGTTCTAATTGGCTTCCTATAGACAGACAGGAAGGTCAGCCGCCACAGGAAGATCAGCATTGAAGAACATGAAAAATACATCTGGAGTCATGATTATGGTCAGTCAGGCCTCAGAGACCATGCTTTGAATACGGCTTATAGAATCAAATAAAAAAAAGATTACCATTTTCCACCGCAGTAAATTTAGCACAGAAAGACTGTTTTTAGAGTCTTCTTCTACTCTCAGATATCAGCCTAATGTGAATAACTACGGTGTTGCACAAAACTTCTTTAGGATTTAGTTAGTGTTTCCCAAAAATATAGGAAAAACACTAACACTCTCAGATCCAATTTACATCCTAGGCCACCAACAAGTGCCCACAGAGGGGTGCCCCACCAAGACCCATCTTTTATTCCTGTGTTTCATTTAGTTTTACATTGACTTTGTGTGTAGGTGTGTGCATGTGTTTTATAAGTCTCAGATTGCACTTCCTGAAGATGCCTTTGTGAATGAGATGAAATATTAGAAGAATTAAATATTATTTTTAATCCTTTCTCAGTGCTGTTTCACTCCATTAAGCTTCTAGCATGAGTTTCTCCCAGCACTTAAGGGTTAACACACAGAAACTAACAACATATTGAACTTTAGTTCCAGTTTTAAATTTAGCAGTTATGAGCCTTACATTAACACAGTTATGTTCAAGAACATTACTTGCATATGGTGTTCCTGAGTCATGCAGCTCAAGCATACTGAGGGACACAGCTGCATCTTCTTTTTTTCACATAAACCTATTGATGCAGCAGTGTTTATTCCATATTCAAATTGAAAACCATCATTAAATCCAGTCTTATCCCTGTGAAGTTGACTGCTCCTCAGCAGGGTATACTAATAGTACAGTGATTGTTGGCATTCCCTTCTACTACAGATATTATGCTTATACCCAGCAATACTTGGTCACCATAGTCCCTTTTGTGAAAACTGGCCATATCACCAGAAGCCAGAGTTGGTAACTGGCACAGAGAGAGAGAGAGAGGCTATATCTTGCACTTCATTGACTCAATATCTAACCTTGCTGACTCGTCAATTGGTTAAAGTACTAGAGATTTCTGATCTTAAACAGTTATGATTCTCATATAAATACATGCCTTTTTATGCAGTACTGAATATAATATTGCAGGTATATACTGTATGTAAATAAATTATCTTGTAAATTTTAGTGGTTTAATTTTTTTTATATCAGTTACACATATGGAAGGTCACAAAACCTACAGCACAATAACTGTTTGCTGTAGGTTTTGTGACCAACAAAAAATAGACAGAAAGAAAGAAAGAAGATGATGAGATGCTGGGAAGTATGTCTGAAGCCAAAATGTGTACAGTTGACCAGAAGTTGCTTGCTTGTGGACAGTTTGGCAGACCAGTATCCATGGAAATACCTACAGAAAAGGGGCATAAGGCAGAAAGAGAATGTGTATGATTGTTATCCAAGGGATTGGAGGAGTTTGTGTGTGTGTGTGTGTGTGTGTGTGTGTGTGTGTGTGAGAGAGAGAGAGAGAGAGAGAGAGAGAGAGAAAAGAGATCATTTAAGTAGATTTATGCAATTTAATCTGCTTAAACAGATTAAAATATTATTAAGTAGGTGCTTCTTTTCTAGATAGCATGAAGCATTTTAAGGAAAATTTTGGTATACCATTCCAAATATGAGAACAGTATTCTAGAGTTAGATTTAACTGAGATTTATACAATATAAGGACTTCTACATTTAAAATGCTGTTATGAACTAAAAAGTTATCTGGAGACTGAGAAGGCTATGAATGTGAGATTCAGCTGAGTTTGGTATACTATAACAGATGCTATGGCAAGTATGCTGATAAATAACAGAATAAAATTTGGATAATGACTTAGAAACATAATGGTGACTTAAAGTATTAGAAAAAAAAAAAAAACTGAAAATTGTAGTGTTTTGCCAATAGCAAGTTACAAATGTTTTTATACTTTAGTGAAATGCTTGCACAGCTTATTTCCAGAAAGATATATCAAACATATATCAAAGCTAGTTGTTAGTCAAGAATTTTAGCTATAAAATCACTGCCATAAATTAAGCATTGAACAGTCATTCAATCATTCACTGAATTTTGCTGTAGCTCTCACATGTATGTAAAGTGTGAGAAATCATTAAAATACAAATGCCACAGTCGTGATTTGCATTTTTCTGTCCTGCAAGGAAGATCAAACATATCCACAAAAAAAAAAAAAAAAACAGGTTAAAGTGTGAATCTGGAACAAACGGGAAACTGCCCTTCCTAGAAATTTGGATAGGTTAACATGAGTGATGCCGAACATAAATCCACATATCAGAACAGAAAAAAAATTACTTGTTCATACTGCCTTCTAAGTGAAAATGCAATATTCATACCTTAAGTATAAAGAAATAATTTTAAAAATCTTCAAAGAGTTGACAGAGGTGACTAATTCAAACGATACATTTAATCAAAAGTAAAGACTAAACTGTATGACAATGGAAATATGTGTTTTGGCTGTTGAGTTATCATACATCTTGCTCATCATCATCATCATCAAATTCCTGCCATGTACCCTCAAGGGGTGTACAGGATATGATAGTACTACATGAAAAAATTACATCATTACTAACTTCCTATCTACAATTTTCCTCCAAATCAATCTGTTACTTGTCAAGACTCCAACATTATCAGATCTTATATTTCTATCGTCTAAGGCACTTTGTACCGTATCAATCCACCTATATCTTGGTCTTCCTCTCGGCCATTTTCCTGCCAACTTGGCGGAGAACACTTGTTTTGCTAATCTTTCCTCTCCCATTCTATTTAAGTGACCATACCACCTGAGATTAGCTCTGCTAACGCATTCCTGGATGCTGACAATGTCAAGTTCTTTCCTAATATCCTCCTTTTTAATATGATATTGCCATTGATGTCATCTGTTCATGCCTCTAATCTTTCTCAGGACTTTCATATCTGCGGTCTCTAGTCTTTGGTCAAGTGTTTTACTTTTGACCCAGCTCTCAGATCCATAAGTTAAAACTGGTTTGAACACTGTCTTGTATACAGCTAACTTAGTGTTCCGACTAATTTCTCTCTTATTCCATATGAATTTATTCAATTGACTTCCCACCATACCAGCTTTGCTGATTCTGTTGTCTATTTCTATATTGAATTTACCATCTTCACAAAAAATCATGCCTAAGTAGCTGAAATGTTTTACTTGTTCCACAGGTTCTCCATTCACAACACAGTTGACATTTTCAATGATTCTGCCTATTTTCATTGTCTTTTTATTGCTGACCTTCATACCATATCTATTACAACAGTTATTCAATTTAGTCAGAGAATCTTGCAGACAATCTGCTACAAGTCTGCAAGATACATCTTGCTTCTAGTAAAAAAATACATTTTCAGGTCAGGTTCTCTGCATTTCTTATTGGCTAACATTTCATACTCCAAAACACATAAATTTGAATGAAATGAAGCATCCACTTTTCTATGGACAGTTTTCTAGATGCAATTCAGAGTCACCTCATTTATATTCCACAGTTTGTGAAGGGTTGTGAGTTGCTCGTGCATCTTCAATATAATGAATTCATACAGGTTGCCTTATTCGCTTCAAAAGATTATTTTTAAGAGCACCTTGAAAGGCACTGTGATCTCTCAAAGGAATAAATACCAACATGAGAAGCATTTTAATTTTTTTTGATGATGAGTAATTTACAACACTAGTTGTAAATTCCTCATCATCACAATATGGAATTTATGATACAATTTCCTGTGTTTTTCTTGCAGCTTATAAGAAATAAATGCACTGTCAATACAATATAGTCAGTAGAATGCTCATCTCTCAAGGTGCTGGCTTCATGACAACACTTCCCAAATTCAGACCAGGTCAGATGATTTTCCCATGACAGATAACTTTGTAGTATGACTCTTATGTTTGTAAACCTCCATCATAAGGGGAAAAAAGGATGGTATAAAACTGTTAAAATATGTCTTGACTGTTTGCACACATTAATTTGTTGATGGATTATGCAATAAAATGACTCTATTGTCTGACCACAGAAGCAAGAGTCATCACTGGCAGACTGCCAGGAAGAGTCATTTCATGTTGAAGGGAAAAAAAGGAATAAGGCGATGTACAAATTCATCACCAATATGCGAAATCACATTTTATAAGTAAACTTTTCTAACTGTTGTACAAGCAAAATAGTCACCACTTTAAAAACTAGAATTTTCATAAAAGAAAAGATAATTTTCTGACGTATAATAATAAACATTAATCCCACAAAATGCATTCACCTTCTACTGCCATGCGGAGAAGTGTAGAGGGTCTCGCATTTGTGGTTGCACAGTACTATAATAAAATAGCCATGATAAGCTGTGATAAAAAAAATTATAAACATTGTAATAAAAAGACTGCAATATATTATACAAAATCTGTATAAATATAATTAATGATTCATTCTTTTATTACATTTTGAAGGTATAAAGATAAACATTCCTATATAACTTGTGATCTTTTATGAATTCTATTAAATATACACACACATCTTTTTTTAATATATATATATATATATATATATATATATATGAAACTTCTGCCCATTACTCTATGCATTCTAGTAATGCATTCTATTAAATGTAAACAAGATATTTTTTCAAGGTGAAACATTGCTCAAAAAATACATAAAAGAACACTTATACTTGCCCATACTGCAGGCCCTTTGCTCTTATTCAGACATTTGTAATGTATACCTGACTTATCTGAAAGAAATACAACCATTCAAATACATCATGTAAATGATAAATATAAAAAATAATGACAGTAAAAGTTTGATAATGAGAGTTCACAACAATTAGAAAAAATGGAATTAAAACAAATGCTTATTATAACCAATTTTCCATTCTAAAGAAGAAGCAAAATAGAAAATCAGTTCATGGCAGACAATGATTTCAAATATTAATTTGCATATGGTACATGAATAAATGAAAAGTGTAAAACAGAATGAAAGAAAACTGTAATTCACTGAATATAAATAAATGGCTGCAAGTTCAATAATAGTTTAAAAGCAAATATGTTATTTCATATTATATGCAAGCCATTTTGGACAATGGAGGTGCTGAAAATATGGCAGCTGAATAAGATGCTAAGCAGTTAGCCAAGAGGCTAGCATCTCTATTCATTTACAACGGTCCAAGGATGTGAATCCCACTGTGACATGGATGTCTATAAAATCCTTCAGGTGGTAGGTGACTTTTACTGTCATGTGTGAGATAAAAGTTTGTTGAAGGCCTGAAGAAGCTGGAGTTTCACCTCTAGTAAGCATGATTTCATTAACATTTTTTGATATGTATCCTCAAGATGTATAAGACACTAAGTGCCACACAACTAAGTTTAGATTATTACTAGCATCTCTTCAATAAGTTTCTTCCAAATAGTCTCACATTTTTTAGTCTACTAAGGCAATGCATCAATCTTAGATCTCGGTCTTTCTTCTCTGGTTCTTCCTGCCAACTTGGCATCACACCAGTTTTGTTAATCTTTCCTCTCTCATTCTGTTTACATGACCATACATCTTAGACTAGCTCTGCTGATGTATTCTCGAATGCAACAATGTCAAGTTCCTTTCTAACATATTCATCTTTTAATATGATTCTACCACTGATGCCATTTGATCACTCCACTGACTGTTTACAGAATTCTGATATATGTGGCCTCTAGTCTCCGAGGAAATGTTTGACTTTTGACCAACTCTCACATCATAAATTAAAATTGGTTTGAACACTATTTGTATATTGCAAGTTTAATGTTTACTATTTCTCTTGTATTCCATATATTTTGTTTTTTAATTTGCTTCCCACCATACCAGCTTTCCTTATTATTATTATTATTATTTTTCATTATTACGTGACACCTTCAGGGAGTCCAAAGACTCATCGAGGGGGAGCATCTACTCAATGACTCTCTATCCACCAACGCCATCTACCACCCATCACCACCACCACTAGTATTTTCACAAACATCCATGCCCTAGTATTATTTCCATATTTAATTTACCATCACTAAAAACTGAGAGTAAACAGTTGAAATGTTTTATTTGTTAAGTTCTTCACTGAGAATATGGCTGAGGTCATGCATATTCTTGCCTTAATTTTATGGTTTGTCCTTTTCTGTTGATTTTAATATTATAGTAATTATTCAAATGAGTTAAAAGGCTTCTGATATTACATCCAGCATCTTCAGAGCATAAGAACAGTTTGTCATAGTACATGAAACAACAACAATTTGGTATAACTATGGGACTAGTTTAAACATCTATAGGACAAGTTTAAGTATCAACAAAAGGAACTGAAGTTCTAATTGGCACCATTTATTTTTGGATAAAGAGTGAGAGAAAAAAAAAAGTATTAATTAGATCTTAAAAGGACTGTCTCTCCTATTTTTGGAATGACACAGCCATACTTGATATTTATCTTCACTGCTGTGGAAAAATATGCAGAAAAGAGAGAATTAGCATTAATGTTAAATACTTCCAAGATGTTGATACAGACTAGTCATTATTAGCAACATATTCCAGCACAATGGTCTGCAGAAGTTCATGTATGGAAAACAGAAAAGTCCCAATAATTTCATGACTGTGTTACAGAGTCAGACAAAAATTTACAACCAACAGTCTGGCAAGAGACTGGCTGATTATTCTCTTGTATAGCTTTGGCACATTTCATAGAAAACCAAAGTGCAGATAAGACATTAACATATCAAGTGGAATGGAGAATGAACGTTTTCATACCTACAAGATTACTACTAAAAATGGATATATGCAGAATTATAAGGTGGGCAATTATGGATAACAACGTAGTCAACTTGCATCAAGTGATTGGGCAGATATGCTGTGCAGAATAGATGTAGACAGCGCATGGGAAGCCATAAGACAGTATCTGACACAAGCAATAGGTAAATGCATACCAAGAGTTAAGTGAGTAAATTGAGTCTGCTGAAGCAGTATGACAGAGTAGAGCTGAGAAGAAGGGCCATAATAGAAAATGCTTAATGCGTAGGCTATGCAGGAGAAATAATGTGGAGTTTGTGGATGTGTAGAGTGATTTTGATGGGAAAAAGGACTTATACAAGAAGGATGGTTTGTATCTAAATAGATCTAATGTTCAGAGTTTGACAAAAGTGTTGTTAAATGAAGTGGAAATGTATGTGCAAATTCAGGGAAACTAGAGCTTTTAGGGGATAAGCTGTTGAGTGGATATGAAGATATCAGCGAGGCAGTTGAGTGTAAGAATGTGCATAAAATGCTTAAGTTAGTACCACTGGAAACAAACCAGAATGGGATAGTTAGTATAAAGCTTCATGATAGTGGTGGGCCTAAAAGGCTTTTGCACTTTATGTACACTAATGCCAGGAACATTTGGAACAAGGGGAAGAGTTTTTCGCATTGGTTAGCTCATACTGACCAAAGATTATAGGCATTAGTGAAACATGGCTGACAGAAGATGATACAGTTAGTGGGACAGAACGAGGAGGAGTTCATTGGCTATTGATGATAGCCGATGAACTGCAACCAAACAGAGTAGAAGTTTAACTGCAGGCCAGTGAAAATAGCACATTTGAGGCTATCTGGTGTGAGATAGAGACCAGCAGAACAAAATATACAGTTGGATGTTTCTATAGACCAGGTGATGGAAAAGATGATGGAGATAGTATGCATTGACAAATAAGCTCAATGAGTGGAGAGTAGATTATTATGCAGAATTTCGACTATGGAAACATAGATTAAAAGGAGGAGATGACACATGGGAGGAAGGAAATGGAAGCATGTGATGGAATATACTAGGGGTTTGAGAGTGCTAGATCTAGTAATTACATCAGAGAATTGTCTACAACCAATATGACCATCATGTTGCTGCCAATTGGTGAGACAGTGATCATATGGTCTTGACCTGGAAGGTGACTAAATGTGTGGAATTTTCAGTTAAGAAAGGGGGTATATATGTAATTATAGGGCTGATAAGTAGGACAAGCTTAAGAGATTGCTTGGATCAGTGCATGGGAAGTAGTAAAGGAGTGTTTCAGGGAAGTAACGGCAGACTGCATACATAGAGTCAGGAGAGGAAATTTGCCTCCTTTATGCAGTGGGAGTTAAATGGATGAATATCACCATTAAGCTGGAGCTACAAAAAAAAAAGAAAAAAAAAGTGTGGAGAAAATTCAAGGGGAAAGGTAACCAGCAGGCACATGAGAAGTACAAAGCACAAGCCAGAAGGGGAACCAGTGTGGTAAGAAAGGCAAAGGTAGAGTATGAAAGGAAATTAGCAGTGCAGGCCAAAAATAATCCAAAACAGCTCTTTCAATATGGTGCAGGTAAAAAGGAAGAATGTTTATGGCAGAATGATTTTAATGAATGGCGATGGTAGGGAAGTAATTGAATCAGTTAAAATAGTAGAATTACTAAATGAACACTTTGCAAGAGTATATCATCCAGTTGGAGATATTGCAGTAATGAGCGAGGCAAAGACTTATGTAGGAACTGAGGTAAATGAAATGGAGGTGCATAGCATATTACAGAATCTTGGTGTGAATACAGCTATGAGATTAGATGGTATACCAGCTCGAGTTTTATGTGAAGGTGCTACGGAATTCTGGATACCTTTGACCACACTGTTTAATCTTAGTCTTGGCTCTAGATTAGTACCAAGGGGGTGGAAAGAGGGGAAAATAGTTCCACTGCATAAAGGAGGCTTCAAGACTGATGTAGTAAATTACCAACTTATCAGCATATCAGAAGTTGTTGTCAAAAGCAAAATACATGCATGGACAGATGGAGATGGGATACTGTATGGGGGGGGGACAACATGGTTATGTGAAGGGTAGGTCATGCCTCAGTAACTTGCTCACATTTTATAATACAAAGACAGCTGAGCTGGATAAAGGTAATTGGTTTACAGTGATACTGTTGAACTTTGCAAAAGCCTTTGACAGGACACCACATGGAATTCTAATCAATACACTGCAGTACATGCTTTCTGGACTGACGAAGCTCACTTCCTTCTGGATGGTGCTGTGAATATGCACAATTTCAGAATTTGGGCAACTGCAAACCCATGTGTCACGTGACAGATTCCACTTCATTCCCCAAAGGTCAACGTTTGGTGTGATTTTACAGCAGAATTCATTATTAGACCTTTCTTTTTCAAGGAGCTCGGTCCTGTTGGTCTCATTACTTGCACTGTTAATGCAAGTAATGAGACCAGCAAGTGTATGCATCTTTCTCTTAGCCAAACAGGTGATTTCAACACTTCAACAGCATCACTTCTCAATTCAATCGTTTTTATGCATGATGGTGCTCCTCCTCACATCACCACTGCTACCAAGCAGTTGCTTCAGACATATTTTACTGAGGGCAGAATCATCAGCTGCCATTTTCATACAACATGGCCATTGTGCTCACCAAATCCGAACCCCTGCAACCTTTGGCTGAGAGGAAAAATCAAAGACATTGTCTATTGTGAGCACGTAGCCAACTTAGTTGAATGTCAAGACCAGCATTGCGTGCCATATCCACAACATTTCAAGTGAAACTCTATGTTCTGTGCTTGAGCATACGATTTGGCAATTTCAGCATGTGCCAACAACGGAGGATAGCATAACGAACATGTTGTTGTGTAACTACACAACACACTGTGGGTACATCCTATGCGCAAAATAAAATTCCATTACCACACACATCATCATGCTAAATATTAAATTGTTCTGCTGAGTAGTTACCCAGTTACCTTTCGAAATATGAACCTGAATTATAATCACTCTGTATATTAAGAGAAGGCGATCCATAGAAGAAGATGAAAGATGTTTTTTCATTTCCTAATGGATGTCATTAGGCCATAGGATGAGACAGTAAAAGATCTCTTTTTAGTTCATCCTTAGCAAAATGGTTGATCGTACAGCTCAAGTCCATGGGTAGAAAAATTTAGCTGCTGTTTCCATCGTTATTCTTTCAAT
Source organism: Typopeltis vanoorti (assembly GCF_054136105.1). NCBI lineage: Eukaryota > Metazoa > Arthropoda > Arachnida > Uropygi > Thelyphonidae > Typopeltis > Typopeltis vanoorti. The sequence continues at coordinate 158,575,508 of NC_143552.1, forward strand.
ATTAAAAATTCAGGATGATATGAAGCTGTAGCTGAGATTCTGGCAAAATTTTCTCCAAAAGTATCTACAATAGCTTTGAGATCAGCAACAACACATTCATTATGGTCTAAGGTAGACAAACTGTGTGTTCTGCATTTATCTTTCATTTTCCAGATTTTATCCCATACAATTTTTGCACTGGTTTCATTAATTCATGAGGTAAATTGAAAGCAAGATTGTTTTTGACTATGACAGCTCATATAACATGTTTTGGCCTGAGCACATTTAAAAGGTATTAAATTTGATGCGTGAAGTAGCTACAAAATATACCCCACTACAACTAAGCTACTTATATATGCAGGCTAATGACTTCACATTAATTGCCTTTGTATCGTATAATGCAAAGCACATACCCTTTTCTATAATGCAAAGCACACACATTATACAAGGATGTGTATAATGCATTATAGTGGTCCTTCTCGTAATGTATAGCATTGTACACAACTGAAAAGTTGTGTGCATTGCATTATGGGATACAAAGGCAAGTTTCTATTGTGAGTTTAATTTAATTTGCAACCAAGCGAAAAAATTTTCTATGTCTAAAGTTTTCAGAAGTGAAATGTAGCCTCAAATACACAATTATTCAAGAAAAAAATCAAACCTTGGAGACTCCGTAGCAAACTGCAAAAAAAAAACGTCTGATTCAGTCAGTATGTGGTGAAGTTCTCTGCAAGAATAAAAAAATAAAAATAAAAATAAAAATAAATAAATAAAATAATCAGAACTCCATGGACTCAGAAAATTAATGAGAAAGTCATGGAAAAGAAGAAAGTATATCGAAAGTTCCTAGCAAGCAAATCAGTACATGCTCTAAGAGAATACCAAGAAAAATATAAGAAAGATTATTAAAATGTACAAAAAAAACAAAGCAAAAAATATGGAAAGGCTGGTAAAAAAATATATAGAAAACAAATATGTGTAAAAGGTGATAAAATTTTTCTGGTGGCCACTGATAAAGATTAGAAATGGAGGAGAGAGTACTGTAAAAGATATCAGCGATGATAAAAGTGACATGAAAACTGAAGATAGAGATATTTTGAATGTCTGGAGTAATAACTTTGAAAGATGGTAAATGAACAGAAGTCAATAGTAGAAAATAATCAAGAAGAATGCAATCAGGAGTATAAGTCAATACATGAAGTGGAAAAAATCTGAAATGTGGAAAGGCAGCTGAGAGTGGATGATATGAGGGTGGTTCCATAAGTTTCTGGCATGACTAACTTTTATAGGTGATAGAAGAAAACAACTGTGTCACTTTTCAACATAATCTCCCTTTACTTCAACAAACTTTTCACATCTTTGAATTAACATTTCTATGCCCTTGAAAAAATAGTCTGTACTTTTGTCTGCAAAATGGCCTAAAACTGCATATTTCATCTCATTGTCATCTGCAAATTTTCTTCCTCAAAGTTCTTTCTTCAGTTTCATGAAAAAGTAGTAGTCACTGGGTACAAGATCTGGGTTGTAGGGTGGGTGTTCAATTTCTTGGAGCGCTTCACTGCAGCCTTCACAACAACAGTCGTATGGACTGGAGCATTGTCGTGAAGCAGGTGAACACCATGACTCAGTATTCCTCATCTCTTCACCTTTATGGTGTGGGGCAGTTTGTGCACAAGTGAAGCATAATATTCTGCATTCACAGTGGTATTCCTTTCCTTTAAGTCAATCAAGAGAATTTCCCGGAAATCTCTTGAGAAGACTGAATCGGCATGGCAACAATCAAGAGAAGATTGTTGCCGTGATCTTCTTCGTGGATTGAGCCAAATCAGAGAAATCTCAGCCTAGTTACAGTTGCATAGCAATGCCAAAAGTGATCTAAAGTTAAAACCCATGGTACTTTATAGAGCACAAAATCCTAGGGCCTTCAAGGGCATTAATCAAGCTTCCCTCTCTGTTATTTGGAAGCCTAACAAGAAAGCATAGTTCACAAGTTATTTTCATCCAACAGTTGAGAATTTTTGCAAGTGAAATAATCTTGATTTTAAAGCTCTGCTTATTTTAGACAACACACCTGGTCACACTACTTTCTCTTGATTCATTGAGTGTTGAAATAATCCCCTGGTTCCTGAGAAGGACATTTAAACATGCAATAATCCCCGGGTTTAGAATTCTATGACATCAGTACAATTCTGGAAGAAATTTAATGTTAAATCTGCTATTGAAAATATTCATCAAACTTGGAATGGAATTACTGCTAGCAATATGTGAGCTATTTGGAAAGCACATTCTTCCACATTGTGTAAATGATTTTAGAGGCTTTTCAAATTAAATGGATAATGCTGGGAGTGCTTAAGGGTCAAAGCTGTATAAATGAGAGGAGACCTCCACATAGCCTTTAAAGGAATGTGAAGAACTGACCAGGGCTTCTGACCTAATGTCCAATTCCCAACTTCTCGTGGTGCACCCTGTTGGGTATCTACCTGGATACTGAATGAACGAGGATGGGCTGGCAATTTGGGATTTAGCCAACCAAATTGTATTCTTATTGGCTTAAACCAATATAGAAAATGATTTCCTGCCAGCTGGAGCGTCCCCCGGTTAAACAAGGCCCCCGTTGTTTTCGCCAGGGAACCAGGGCGAACAGCGAAAAGTCAGCTACTGGAACAAATCTGAAAACACACCCCAACTCAACATCACCAGAGTTAAAGGTCGGTACAATCAACATAAGAAGCCTGAATGGCAAACAAATGGAGCTAGCTGAAGAATTAGATAAGTACCAGTTCGATATAACAGGGGTGACTGAAACAAAACAGACAAAAACTGGTGAGATCTTTCTGAGCAATAAATACAAAATGTTATATTCAGAAAATGACAATCAAGGAAAAGAAGGAGTAGCCATAATATTCAACACAAAATACGAGGCTCATCTTCTTGAATGGCAGGCAGTCTCAAGTAGAGTGATGTGGGCAAATATAAGAATGGGGAACTGGACAATGAGACTTATATGTGCTTATGGTCCCACAGAAGGTTCTACTAAGGTACAAGGTAGAAATGGAGGATTTTTTGATGCTTTAGAAAAAGCAACTGACACAATGAAAAAAGAAAAGTTGGTCCTTGTTGGGGGATCTAAATAGCAGAGTAGGAAGTGATTGTGAGACACAAAAATATTTGGAGAAAATTTGGAGAAAAGAGCAAAGCTAATAATAATGGCAAATACCTGTTGAATTTCTGCTCAGGACATGGACTGGTTATTACTAACACCATGTTCCAACATAAAAATGTGCACAAATTCACATGGAGAGAAGAGGCAAGGAATAAGAAAAGTCTCGTTGACAATGTTATTGTTGATAGTGATGTTTCCTCCATGGTGCAGGACACCAGTGTGTACAGAGGATTTGAAATTGGAAGTCATCATTATTTAGTCTTGAGCAGAATAAAATTGAATTTCATATTGCAAAGAATGATATGTAAGAAAGTTTTAAAGCGAATAAAAGTTGTTTAGCTCTCAGATGTGAACTATAGACTAAAATACACAAAGATTATTGAAGAAAAAATGAAAGAAAACCCTGTTCGATTCAGCCAGAGAGGCATGTGGTGAGGTTGTCTGCAAGGATAGAAAAATCAGAAGTCCATGGTGGACACAGGAAGTTAAAGAGGCAGTGAAGGAAAAGAAGAAAGCATACCAAAAGTTCCTGGCAAATAAGTCAGCTTGTGCTCTTAGAGAATACAGAGACAAATGTAAGAAATCTAAACACTGTGTAAAACTAGCTAAACAAGAGTCATGGGAGGACTTTGGCAAGAACATAGAAAATAAATATCAAGAAGTGGCAAGATATTCTGGAGGTTGTTGAAGAAGCTTAGAAATGGAGGAAAGAGTGCTGTAAAAGGAGTTAGAGATGATAAAGGTGATATGAAAACAGGAGAAAAAGATATCCTTGAAGTATGGAGTAATTACTTCGAAAAATTGCTAAATGAAACAAGCAGTGATAGCACAGTGGTAAAAAACACTCAACAGGCAAACAGTCAGGAATACATATCTATACTTGAAGTAGAAAAAGCCATCAAAGGCTTAAAATGTGGAAAGGCAGCAGGAGTAGATGATATTCGACAAGAAATGCTGAAGTATGGTGGTATAAAAGTCTTACAGTGGCTGCACTGCATAGTTCAGAGAGCCTGGACAGAGGGACGAATTCCCGATGATTGGAGTAGAGCTCTCATAGTACCCATATATAAAAAGGGAAATAAAACTTAATGACAGAATTACAGAGGTATATCCCTACCGAGTGTTCCTGGCAATAGCTATGCAAAAATACTTGAGAAATGGTTGAGAAGAATTGTGGTAGAAAAACTTGGTGAAGAACAACAGGCCAAATAGAGGCTGGCAGGATCAGATCTTCACTTTATGACAAATAGTTGAAAAAGCATGGGAATATAACAAAGATCTGTATTTAAGTTTTGTCGATCTGGAAAAGCCATATGACAAGGTGCCAAGAGAGAATCTATTCAATATGCTACAGTTATATGGTATCAATGGGGCATTATATCAAGCAATACTTATAATCTTTAATTGAGTTGTAAGTCAGCAGTTAGAATTAAACACAAGTACAGGAAGATGGTTTAATGTTAAATCTGGTGTGAGACAAGGATGTACATTATCCCCTCTGTTATTCATTATCTATATGGATCACATTAAGAAGGAAAGTGGTATTAAACATGATATCAGAATTGGAGATGTTAATGTCAGCTCTTCGCTTTATGCAGACGATGTTATACTTCTAAATAAATCTGCTACAAGTCTGCAAGATTCTCTGACTAAATTGAATAACTGTTGTAATAGATATGGTATGAAGATCAGCGTTAAAAAGACAATGAAAATAGGCAGAATCATTGAAAATGTCACCTGTGTTGTGAATGGAGAACCTGTGGAACAAGTAAAACATTTCAGCTACTTAGGCACAATTTTTAGTGAAGATGGTAAATTAAATGTTGAAATAGACAACAGAATCAACAAAGCTGGTATGGTGGGAAGTCAATTGAAAAAATTCATATGGAATAAGAGAGAAATTAGTCAGAACACTAAATTAGCTGTATACAAGACAGTGTTCAAACCAGTTTTAACTATATGAATGAAAATATGAATGAAATATATTTTGCATATATGTAAAATAACTTACCACAAATACGAGCACACACTCCATCGAGAGCATCAATTTCTTTCATTAAATGTCCTTTTCCAATCCCTCCAAAAGATGGGTTGCACGACATTTCTCCTACAGAAATTTAATGGAAGGGAATTACTTGAAATTTAAATTTGATATCATTAATTAACTAATCTGATTAAGTATAAATAAAATATTTAATTAGCAGTTTAAAAAATCATATTAATGAACTCACCATCATCTTAAAGTAATATAATATGCCTAGTACTTAAATATTGTTCCAGATCAAAAATGAAGACTGAACACGAACACACACACACACACACACCATTGTTAAACTGTTAAATGAACCAAGCAGTAAAAGGAATCATACTAAAAATTTTTCAAGAGGAATACAAAGAGGAGTGCATATCAATACTTAAAGTACAAAAAGCTGTCAAAAACTCGAAATGTGGAAAGGCAGCTGGAGTAGATGATATTCAACCAGAAATGCTAAAGCATGGAGGTATAAAAGTTTTGCAGTGGCTACACTGCATAATTCAGAGCATATGGACAGAAGGTTGAATTCCCAATGATTGGAGCAGAGCTCTCATAGTACCCATCTATAAAAAAATGGAATAAAGCTGAATGTGAGAATCACAGAGGAATTTCTCTACTAAGTGTTCCAGGTAAGATTTATGCAAACATACTTGAAAAGAGGTTGAGAAAGATTGTGGAAGAGAAACTTCAAGAAGAACAAGCTGGGTACAGGCCAAAGAGAGGTTGTCAAGATCAGAGACAAATAATCAAGATCAAGAATCAGAGATCAAGTCAAATATTCAAAAGACGGATAGTTGAGAAATCGTGGGAATATGACATGGATCTGTACCAAAGTTTTGTAGATCTGGACAAGGCATACAACAAGGTGCCCAGAGAAAAGCATTTCAAAACAATACAATTATATGGGATGAATGGAACATTATACAGAGAAATACATACTCTATATTTAAGTTGTCAGTTAGCAGTTAGAATTGAAGAAAATACAGGAAGATGGTTTGATATAAAATCGGGGGTAAGACAAGGATTCACATTATCTCCACTCTTATTAATCATCTATATGGATTACATTATGAAAGAAAGTAGCACTGGGTCTGTTATCAGAATTGAACATGTCAAACTTAACTCTTTCATTTATGCAGATGATGATGTACTTCTAAACACATCTAGTGCAAGTCTCCAGGATTCTCTAACTAAATTGATTAACAGCTGTAATAAATTTGGCATGAAAATCAGCAATAAAAAGATTAAAACTATGAAAATAGGCAGGAAGATAGAAAATTTTAGATGCATTCTGAATGGAGATCCTATAGAACAAGTATAATATTTCTACAATTTCAGGCACGGTATTTAGTGAAGATGGCAAGTTAAAATCTGGAAAATGACAACAGAATAAGCAAAGCTGGTATGGTTGGCAGCCAGATGAATAAATTTATATAGAATAAGAAAGAAATTATCCAAAACACCCAACTCTCAGATCCATAACTTTTAAGTTATGGATCTGAGAGTTGAGTTAGAAATAAAACACTTGATCAAAAGACTAGAGACCACAGACATTTTTCTCAGAGTGTTCTGAGAAAAATTAGAGCAGTGAACCAATGGCATTAATGACAGAATCATATTAAAAATGAAAATATTGGAAAGGAATACGCTATTAGGCTTTCGAGAATGTGTAAGCAGAGGTAATCTAAGGTGGTATTGGCCACTTAAATAGAATGGGAGAGAAAAGATTAGTGTATTATATATAAAACAATGGGTCTAGCTCCCATTGATGAAATCCCAGTAAAGGTCAAAACTCATCTAGGTAATGGTCCTTCCCATAATGCATAGCATTATACATGCCCATAAAGATATGTGCATTGTATTATGGAATACTAAGGCAACTGATGTGAAGTTATTAGTCTCTAGATACAAGTAGTGCAGTTGTGAAGTTACTTCACATGCAAATTTTGTTTGCTTACACTTGGATAAAGGATGAAACCAAGAATATAACTTCTTGGCATCTTTAATTTATAGTATAACCAAATGGGAAAACTTTTAAGAAATTACAAAATGTTGATAATCTCATCTATGTTTATTCATTATCTGTATTTTCACATTATGAAAGAAAGTAAGCATTAGGCCTGATATCAAGACTGAAGATATTCAACTGAGCTCTTTAATTTATGCATGTGATGTTATACTCCTAAATAAATCCAGTACAAGTTGGTAGGATTCCTTTACTTTAAAAAATGAAATAACTGCTGTAACAAACTTACCAGGAAAATTGACAATAAAGAAGACAGACTATAAACATAGGTAGGAACACTGAAAACAAAACATCAGCTGCATCCTGAATAAAAAAGATTCCAAAACATGTAAAACATTTCAGGTGTTTAGGAATAATTTTTAGCAAAGGTGGCAAATTAAATATGGAAAGAGACAACAGAATAAGAAAAACTGATATAGTAGAGAGGCAAATGAATAAATTTATATGTTGAGAGAAATCAGATAAAACACCAAAGTAGCAGTATACAAGACAGGATACTGCTCAAACCATATTTAATTTATGGATCTGAGAGCTGGGCTAGAAATAAAATAGGTGACCAAAAATTTGATACCAAAGTTATGGAGTTTTGAAAAAAACTAAAGGGGAGAGTATATGGCAAATAGATGATGTAGAGAACAAATGACACCAAACTAGCAGAATACAAGATGATGTTCAAACCAATTTTAAGTTACTGACCTGAGAGTTGGGTTAGAAATAAAACACTCGATCAAAAGACTAGTGACCATATATATGAGGATTCTGAGAAAAATTAGGGGAGCGAACAGATGGCATCAATGGCAAATCACATTAAAAATGATGATATTATTGACTTAATATTGTTAGCATTCACAAATATGTGAGAGCTAATCAGAGGGTCACTTAAACAGAATGGAAAGGAAAGATTAGCAACATGGATGTTTGATGACAGGATGGCAGGAAAAAGATCCACTTAAATCTTGGACTTCTTATAGGGAAGACCAAGATCTATGTAGACTGATGTAGTCACTAGTACCTTAGAAGAGTGAAATATATATTCTGACAAATACTTGGGCCCTGGAAATAATATTAATTATGCAGTTCTATTGTAGTGTCCTTACATCCCCTGAGGGTACATACTAGAACAGATGATTCTAATGGTGACAAGTCTTATGACTGTTTGAACTGGATGACTTTAATGGCAAAATCATGTAAAATAAATAAAGTTCATGGTACATATGCAAAAAGCTTTAGTTTATAATACTGGAGTAAAGAATTATATCAGTATACAAGAATGCTATTATTGTTCTGTGAGGAAATGAGTGATGATTCCCTTACCTGTTTTCATTGAATCCTTAATGGATTCATTAAGTTCATTCCATGTCCATCTCATACAAAAGGCGGTGAACAATCAATTGTCTGTATATCACAAGTCTAGAGATAATAACTACCAGCTAAATTTATTTAGCTAATAAATTACTATGACAATATTTTGCCTTTGTCACTAAGGCATCTTCACAGACACAAAAAAATAAAGCTAAGCATGTGCATATAGATATTAGCAAAAAGGCACACAAAGATTGAGTATTTTAGAATTGAATTTTTTTAGAACTAAAATACTTGAGGATTACAAAGAATTTTTTATTAGTTGAAAAAAAAAAAAAATTAAAAACCAGCACCAACTTGTTTCACTCACATTTACTGGTGGCATCTCCAGGTTTATAAAAAGAACATACAGATTGTTCAAATGCTGAAAAATTGTTGCAATGGAAACAAATAAATTTATACTAACAAGAATGTATAGTTGCCTGGCTGTATCAGACATCAACCAGTAAAGATTGAAGATAACCATTGGAAAAATTGAAACCTGATTTCAATTTTTCCAACAATTCTTATTAGACTGTTATTAAACAATCTAATGAAGGATTGCGGTTAGTAGTTGGAAGGGGATCAATCATTCGATGCTGTTGGCACATTCTCCCTCGATGAGGCTTTGGATATTATTTGACACCTCCCTGGAGGTGTCAAATAATAATAATAATAATAATTTCCAGATGTCATTCAATACAGGACCTTGGTTTCTGTTATGAGACTAGTGTGAATGGATAACTATTACAGATGATTTGAGAAGTTGGGGGGGGGGGGGGGAAAGAAAAATTTCTTCTAAATATAGCATAGTGGAAATATCCCAGTCTACTATATGGTTGGCAGCTGAAGTATGGTGGACCAGACCAGATCTTTCCTTTGTTTTGTGCTCAATATCTCCAATATGTTCCTTCTTTCTCATCATAAAACTATAGCTTGTCTGCCTTGTGTAGGCCAACTCACATGATAGAGCCTATAGACGACTGGGTGTTTGTAAAAGGGAATGATTTCTTTAGGAGATCTGAGATCATCTAAGGAACATCTAAGAAACAGGAGACTTGACAAGTCATGTTTCCAAATAATGAAGACATCATCTGCATATCTCTGCCAAATTGCTGGTTTCAGGGTAGTTTGAGTGAGAAAACAGTTTTCAAAATTCTTCATCTCTTAGAAGTCTCATCTCCTCCATCAGCTGACGGAGGAGATAAGGGACTACCCACTGCTAATCCACAGACTGTCAGAGTATTTGTTTATAAAAAAAACATTATTCTACTGAAAGAAGTTGGATTGGAGGTACGGCTCATATAGTTTGGAGATGTCCAGTGGAAAGAGATCTCCTATAAGGTCTAAGATGCCATCAATAGGAACATTAGTACAGAGAGATATTATGACTAGACTTGCAAGGATGTCAGAAGATAAAATGTCTATATTATACAATTTTTGAATGAAATTAGCTTTATTTTTAATATAAGAGTACCATGCCATGGATAGGAATAACCAGATCCAATGGGGGGGGGGGAAGACCTCCCTTTTTTTTAAAAGAACAGATATAAATCAGACATTATTCCTAGAATCTCCTACAGCATTCACCAAAGCTGAACAAATTCAGCTGCCTCATTTTATCAAAAATAAGGAAGACCATTATTTCGAAACCTTCAGTAAGTTTCCATCACTACACCCATAGAGGACACCAGTTAGGGTATAGGATCTTGCCTTTCATACTCTGTGCTTGTCTTCCTACTAGAGTGCATGCATGCATTTGCTTAATTATATTTCTTTGTGCCATTATATATGGAACAGTAATTAGTTAAATAAATTTAGTTAGTAATCATTATTTCTGGTGATGTTGAGTTGGGGTGTGTTTTCAGATTTGGCATATACCTGTTGGCAAATAATGGAAAATACCTGTTGGATTTCTGCTCAGGACATGGACTGGTTATTACTAACACCATGTTCCAACATAAAAATGTGCACAAATTCAGATGGAGAGAAGAGACAAGGAATAAGAAAAGTCTCATTGACTATGTTATTGTTGATAGTGATGTTTTCTCCCTGGTGCATGACACCAGAGTGTAGAGGATTTGAAATTGGAAGTGATCACTATTTAGTCTTGAGCAGGATAAAATTGAATTTCATATTGAAAAGAATAAGATGTAAGAAAGTTTTAAAGCGAATAAAGGTTGAGTGGCTCTCAAATATGAACTGTAGACTAACATACACAAAAATTATTGAAGGAAAAATGAAAGAGTTTGAGAACAGGAACCAAACCTTGCAGATTAGGTGGCAAGCCTTGAAGAAAACCCTGATTGATTCAGCCAGAGACGCATGTGGTAAGGTTGTCTGCAAGGATAGAAAAATCAGGACTCCATGGTGGACACAGGAAATTAAAGAGGCAGTTAAGGAAAAGAAGAAATCATATCAAAAGTTCCTGGCAAATAAGTCAGCTTTTGCTCTCAGAGAATACAGAGACAAACGTAAGAAAGCAAAACACTGTGTAAAACTAACTAAACAAAACTCATGGAAGGACTTTGGCAAGAACATAGAAAATAAATATCAAGAAGGTGGTAAGATTAGTCAAGAAGTTTAGAAATGGAGGAAAGAGTGCTGTAAAAGGAGTTCGAGATGATAAAGATGACATGAAAACAGGAGAAAAAGATATCCTTGAAGTACGGAGTAATTACTTCAAAAAATTGCTAAATGAAACAAGCAGTGATAGCACAGTGGTAAAAAACACTCAACAGGCATACAGTCAGGAATACATATCCATACTTGAAGTAGAAAAAGCCATCAAAGGCTTGAAATATGGAAAGGCAGCAGGAGTAAATGATATTTCACCAGAAGGGCGAATATGGTGGTATAAAAGTCTTACAGTGAATGCACTGCATAGTTCAGAAAGCCTGTAAAGAGGGACGAATTCCCGATTATTGGAGTAGAGCTTTAATATTACCCATATATAAAAAGGGAAATAAAAATTGAATGTGAGAATTACAGAGGTATTTCCCTAATGAGTGTTCCTGACACTATCTATGCAAAAATATTTGAGAAACGGTTGAGAAGAATTGTGGAAGAAAAACTTAGTGAAGAACAAGCTGGATTCAGGCCAAATAGAGGAGGCTGTCAGGATCAGATCTTCACTTTACGACAAATAGTCGAGAAAGCATGGGAATATAACAAAGATCTGTATTTAAGTTTTGTCAATTTGGAAAAGGCATATGACAAGGTGCCAAGAGAGAAGGTATTCAATACGTTGCAGTTATATGGTGTCAATGGGGCATTATATCAAGCAATACTTAGTCTGTATTTGAGTTGTAAGTCAGCTGTTAGAATTGAAGGATGTACAGGAAGATGGTTTAATGTTAAATCTGGTGTGAGATAAGGATGTACATTATCCCCTCTGTTATTCATTATCTATGTGGATCACATTATGAAGGAAAGTGGTACGAAACATGATATCAAAATTGGAGATGTTAATGTCAGCTCTTTGCTTTATGTGGAAGATGTTATACTTCTGAATAAATCTGCTACAAGTTTGCAAGATTCCATGACTAAATTGAATAACTACTGTAATAGATATGGTATGAAGGTCAGTATTAAAAAGACAAAGACAATGAAAATAGGTAGAATTGTTGAAAATGTCAACTGTGTTGTGAACGGGGAACCTGTGGAACAAGTAAAACATTTCAGCTACTTAGGCACGATTTTTAGTAAAGATGGTAAATTAAATATGGAAACAGACAACAGAATCAACCAATATCTGGTATGTTAGAAAGTCAACTGAATAAATTCATATGGAATAAGAGAGAAATTAGTCGGAACACTAAATCAGCTGTATACAAGACAGTGTTCAAACCAGTTTTAACTTATGGATCTGAGAGCTGGGTCAGAAGTAAAATAAAACACTTGACAAAAGACTAGAGACCACAGATATGAGAGTCCTCAGAAAGATTAGAGGCGTGAACAGATGGCATCAATGGTAATATCATATTAAAAACGAGGATATTAGGAATGAACTTGACATTGTCGGCATCCAGGAATGCGTTAGCAGAGCTAATATCAGGTGGTATAGTCACTTAAACAGAATGGGAGAGGAAAGATTAGCAAAACAAGTGATCTCTGCCAGGTTGGCAGGAAAATGACCCAGAGGAAGACCAAGATATAGGTGAATTGATATGGTACAATGTGCTTTAAACGATAGAAATATAAGATCTGATAATATTGGAGTCTTGACAAGTAATAGACTGATTTAGAGGAAAATTGTAGATAGGAAGATAGTAATGATGTAAATTTTTCATGTAGTACTATCATATCCTGTACACCCCTTGAGGATAAATGTCAGGAATTTGACGATGATGATCATTATTTCTAGACGTTTTCTACATTAAACTTCAACATGAGTGACAATCAACATCCACGCATCCAGACTAGAAGAGTCACAGCTTTTTTTCTTCATTTAAGATTAAAAAAAAAAACTGTTGAATTTATGCAATCTGTTTGCACAAGGAAGTATTCAGCTCTGTAATGAAATTTTCACCTTATTTAGCATTAATCTAATGATAAACCCATGCTTATTGCTTTGAGTGTTGTATCAGTGAATGAAAACATAATGTAAACAATTTTTGTACATTACCGATTCCTTACATTTAATGCCGTTACACAACACACTGCCTGATGTGAAATAATGATGGTATAGTTCGCCCACCATTTGTAGATCCCTTCTTGGCATTTTGCCAAGAATAGTTGATTCATGCTGAAGGGGAGAAAGAAATGAAGAATGTACGAACTCGTTGCCAACATGCGAAATCACGTGCTTTCTTGTCTATCACTGTACTAGTACTAGCTTGATTTTTGTTGTTGCTCTTTTGCATTATTTTTTTATTATTAATTTGTATGATGGATCCAGTACAGTCAACAAGTTCTGTTGTTAAGCGTTTCAGTAGCTCTTGCAAAAGAATACTGAATAACGTACTGACATTCTGCGAAAAAAGAATCGTCTCCTTGTTCCCCTTTCTCAAGTCATAAAACGTGCAAGTGCAATTGCGGGCATATCGGGGTCGACTGTTAAAAGAATTCATAGGGAATCAAAAGGTGAAGGTAAGCCAAAATTTAAATCTCCTAAAAAAAGTGCCAGAGTAAAGAAAACCATCGAAACTGTAGCTTTGAATGATTTTGATGTAGACGTTATAAGAACTATTAACGAATTTTACGTGGTCGAGAAAAGAGTGCCAACTGTTCCGAAATTGATTCCTGTGCTTAAAGAAAAAATTAATTTTCTTTGGAAAAGAGAAACTTTAAGGAAAATACTTCATGAAATCAGATTTTGTTTTAAAAAGTCCCAGAATAAAAGGAATCTTATCATGGAGCGAAGTAACATTGTTTTATCTAGAACGCAGTATTTGAGAGCAATAAGACATTTCAGGGAGGAGAAAAGACCGATTGTGTATCTAGATGAAACTTGGATTGATAGTAATTTAAATTATGGAAAATGTTGGCAGTCTAAAGAAGAACGTGGAATGCTACAAACCGGAAATGCCTCGCAGCGCATAATAATTTTGTGTGCGGGTGGAGAAATGGGTTTTTTACCGAATTCAAACTTACTATACAAAGCCAATTCAGCTATTGGAGATTACCATGGGCAAATGAATTCTACGATCTTCGAAAAGTGGGCAGAAGAAAATTGATTCCAAATCTTCCTAAAAATGCTGTTGTTATAATTGATAACGCTTCATATCACTCTATTCAATTAAACAAAGTTCCAAATTGGTCTAATAAGAAGCAAGTTCTTATGGATTGGCTCTCTGCAAATAACATTTCTCATTCTGCAGATATGCAAAAAATTGAATTGCTTAATTTGGTCAAAAGAAACTCGGCCACAACTAAACTATTTAAATTCGACACGATGCTCAAAGAGTATGGATTTGTAGATTTAAGGCTACCATCATATCATTGTGATATTAATACTATCGAGTATGTTTATGCAGAAGTGAAAAGTTTCATTCGCCATCGCAACGTAACTGGGGATATTGACATGTCGAAACTTTTAAGCTTTCAGAACAGGTGATTGAAAGTATTACAGTTCAAAACTGAGGAAAATATTGCTCTCATGTCACCTCATTGGAAAATATATATTGGGACAAAGACGGAATTATCGAAGAATCATGGGAACTTGTGATCAGTTTAAGTGAAAGTGATGGTGATTCGGACACCGATTAAGATGACTCTGAAGATTAAAAGAATTTGACAATGGTATTTTTTCCAACATGTTTTTTGCATTGGTTTATTAAAAGATTTGCAACAAGTCATAAATAATTAATCAGTTTACGACATTAAAGTGTCTCAGTTCTCTCAAATGTAAGTTTAGAATATCTAAGTTCATTTGGGAGTGTTTAAGCGTCAAAGCTGTATAACTGAGAGGAGACCTCCACATAGCCTTTAAAGGAATGTAGAGAACCGATCAGGGTTGCTGACCTAATGTCCAATCCTCACCATCAAATGGTGTACCCTGTTGGGTACCTACTTGGATACTGAACGAACGAGGATGGGCTGGCAATTTGGTATTTAGCCGACCAAATTGTATTCCTATTGGTTAAACCAAAATACAAAATGATGGCAAAATACAACATGACAAAATTTCATGCCAGATGGGGCGTCGCAAGGTTAAATAAGGCCCCAGTTGTTTTCCCCACAGAACCAGGGTGAACAGCGAAAAGTCAGCTACAGGAACAAATCTGAAAACACATCCTAAATCAACATCACCAGAGTTAAAGATCGGTACTATCAACATAAGAAGCCTGAATTGCAAAGAAATGGAGCTAGCTGAGGAATTAGATAAGTACCAGATCGACATAATAGGGGTGACTGAAACAAAAAAGACAAAAACTAGTGAGTTCTTTCTGAGCAATAAATACAAAATGTTATATTCAGGGCAATGACAATCAAAGAAAAGAAGGAGTAGTCATAGTATTCAACACAAAATACGAGGCTCATCTTCTTGAATAGCAGGCAGTCTCAAGTAGAGTGATGTGGGCAAATATCAGAATGGGGAACTGGACAATGAGACTTATTTGTGCCTATGGTCCCACAGAAGGTTCTACTAAGGTAGAAGTGGAGGAATTTTTTGAGGCTCCAGAGAAAGCAACTGATACAGTGAAAAAGGAAAAGTTGGTCCTTGTTGGGGATCTAAATAACAAAGTAGGAAGTGATTGTCAGACATACAAAAATGTTTCGAGAAAATTTGAAGAAAAGAGCAAAGCTAATAATAATGGCAAATACCTGTTGAATTTCTGCTCAGGACATGGACTGGTTATTACTAACACCATGTTCCAACATAAATGTGTGCACAAATTCACATGGAGAGAAGAAACAAGGAATAAGAAAGGTCTCATTAACTATGTTATTGTTGATAGTGATGTTTTCTCTCTGGTGCAGGACACCAGAGTGTACAGAGGATTTGAAATTGGAAGTGATCATTATTCAGTCTTCAGCAGGATAAAACTGAATTTCATATTGAAAAGATTGACATGTAAGAAAGTTTTAAAGCAAATAAAAGTTGAGCAGCTCTCAGATGTGAAATGTAGACTAACGTATGCAAAGATTATTGAAAGAAAAAATGAAAGAGTTTGGGAACAGGAACCAAACCTAAGAGATTCAGTGTCAAGCCTTGAAGAAAACCCTGACTGATTCAGATAGAGAGGCATGTGGTGAAGTTGTCTGCAAGGATAGAAAATTTAGAACTCCATGGTGGACACAGGAAGTTTAAGAGGCATTGAAGGAAAAGAAGAAAGCACATCAAAAGTTCCTGGCAAATAAGTCAGCTTGTGCTCTTAGAGAATACAGAGACAAATGTAAGAAAGCTAATCAAAAGTCATGGGAGGACTTTGGCAAGAACATAGAAAATAAATATCAAGAAGGTGGCAAAATATTCTGGAGGTTGTTGAAGAAGCTTAGGAATGGAGGAAAGAGTGCTGTAAAAGGAGTTAGAGATGATAAAGGTGACATAGAAATGGGAGAAAAAGATATCCTTGACGTATGGAGTAATTACTTTGAAAAATTGCTAAATGAAACAAGCAGTGATGACAGCACAGTGATAAAAAACACTGACCAAGCATGCAGTCAGGAATACATATCCATACTTGAAGTAGAAAAAGCCATCAAAGGCTTGAAATGTGAAAAGGCAGCAGGAG
Source organism: Typopeltis vanoorti (assembly GCF_054136105.1). Lineage (NCBI taxonomy): Eukaryota > Metazoa > Arthropoda > Arachnida > Uropygi > Thelyphonidae > Typopeltis > Typopeltis vanoorti. Next base: position 158,592,232 of record NC_143552.1, read on the forward strand.
TAGATGATATTCGACCAGAAATGCTGAAGTATGGTGGTATAAAAGTCTTACAGTGGCTGCAGTGCATAGTTCAGAAAGCCTGACAGAGGGACGAATTCCTGATGATTGGAGTAGAGCTCTAATAGTACACATATATAAAAAGGGAAATAAAACTGAATGTGAGAATTACAGAGGTATTTCCCTAATGAGTGTTCCTGGCAAGGTCTATGCAAGTATACTTGAGAAACAGAGAGAAGAAAGTATACTAGAGAAGAATTATGGAAGAAAAGCTTGGTGAAGAACAAGCTGGATCAATAAGGCTGAGATGTCTGGAGAAAATTTAGCTTGGATTAGCTCTAAAGTTTCCTTGAGTGGGACATTTGTAAATAAAGAGGACACATCAAAGTTGACCATTATGTCAGTATGTTGGAGTGTAAGGTTTTCTATGCTGGCTTTGAAATGGGCTGAGTTTTTTGTGTGTGATGGTGTGTTGACAGTATAGTGTGTGAGCTCTTTGGCCAAATGTTTAGCTAATTTGTATGTGGGGGAATCAATGCCATCCACTATGGGACGTAATGGCACATTTTCTTTGTGTATTTTTGGGTGTCCGTAAATACGGGGGGGGGGGGTTTAGAGTTAAACGGCTTTAATCTGTTGGTAACTTCTACAGGCCAAGAAGTGATTCTCTTAAGGAGCCTGTAAGTTTTCTAATTTGAGAGTTGGTGGGATTGTAACTGATAGGGAGGTAAGTGGCCCGATCTAATAGAAGAGCATTCAGCTTACCTGTGTAGTCCTTTTGGTTAAGTAATACAGTTGCATTTCCCTTATAAGGGAAACGCAACTATACTAAATATAACATTGTGAACTGAAATAAGTTCATTGTGAACTTATTTCAGTTCACAATGAACTCAGGCTATTTCGTTTGGCAGGGAAAATTCTACAAACAAATAGAGGGGACAGCCATGGGTTCACCACTCTCCCCACCCTTGGCGAATTTCTTTATGGAGACCTTTGAAGAAAAAGCCTTAGCCTCTGCCCCACAAAAACCAATGATACGGCTTCGCTACGTTGATGATGTGTTCGCGATTTGGCCACATGGCTCTGAAACACTTCTCTCCTTCTTAACACACTTAAACAACCAACACCCCAGAATCAAATTCACTCTGGAAAAAGAGGAAAACAACAGCCTCCCTTTCCTAGACACACTAGTCACCCGCCAGCCTAATGGATCCTTGGTTTTCTCAGTTTACAGAAAACCCACCCATACAGGCAGATACATTCACCAACAATTCCCCCCCCCCCTCACAACAATATGGAGTAGTGAAAACACTATACAACAGGGCTAAACTAATCTGTTCAAACTACTTGGCCCTAAACACTGAACTAAATCACATCCTCAACACTTTCTCAGCCAATGGCTACCCCCCCAAAAAAATCCAAAAAATATTAGAACCTACAAACCACAGATCCCCCCCCCACAACAAGGATTACTCTAAATCCATCACCATTCCCTACATCCGAGGCACCTCGGAAAAGATTACCAAAATCTTAAAAAAACATGACCTAACCTCCTGTTACAAACCTTACAGAAAATTGGCATCCCTTATCCGCTCCACTAAAGACCAACCACTTCCCCTAGACCTACCTGGTGTTTACCAGGTCCCTTGCAGTTGTAAACTGTCTTACTTTGGCCAAACAGGCAGAACAGCGAATATCAGAATTTCGGAACACAAGGACTACATCCGTTTTCACAAATACAGTCATTCTGGGCTTGCGGACCATGCTCTGGATACACGCCACAGAATACGGTGGAAGAAAGCTACAGTGATACACCGTAGCAAATACAAATTTGAAAGACTCTTTATGGAATCAGCCTCAGCCTTGAGAAATTCTCCAAACCTCAACAAATTTGGGTGACCTACATCTGCAGACCTTCAGCCCAACGGCCAAGAACACCTACTTAGCCTGCTAGAGGGCACCATCAGGACTGTTAGGAGAACAATAGCTTCATCTTTTCATTCCCAGTTTCTGTGTTGTAGTGCCTACGTTGCACGTAACTTTTTTGTAAGTTCCTTTAGAAAATGGCAATGTGACATTGCCGAAATATCGGAAAATATTGATTAAAGTTTAATTTAATTTATATTCCTAACTACGTTGTTCTATTCCTTGAGTGTTTTAATAATTATTTTATAGAAAACTTTCTTAAAAATAAACTTAGTTACATTTTTACAATTACACTGCAGATTGGAATGAAGAGATAGTATCCAGAAACAGAGAAAATCAATTTCTCAAGTTTTAGGAGGATAACCATTAGCAGTAGATAATGGAGAGCACATATGTATCAATACAATAACATCCTCTGATGAAACGATCAGAGGACGTTATTGTAAATGGAGTGCTGAATCTCCTTCCGGTTGGTGAAAGCGACAAAGTGGAGGTCAGCAATTTGAGACCTTCTGTGAGGAAAGGATATATGTGAAACTACTAGACAGTGATTATGGAAAGTTCAGAACTACTTATAGCATACAATGAGGAGATGGAGGAAAAGATCAATGCTGCAAGGGTGGTTTAACAGCTGAATTGTTTGAATGTATTCCAAAGGTCAGGAGGTTAAATAAAGTAGGCGAAATGATGAATGAAGAGATTAAGCAATCATCTAGAACAGGGGTTGGCAAATTTTTGAGACGAAAGAGCCAAACCTGTCCCTCACAACAATTTAAATATTATTTGAGAGACATAAATATATTTTTACACATAAGGAAAATTTAAAGTAATATTATAATAAATTTATAGCAATATATAACAAGTTATAATATTAACTATATCTTTATTAAATGAAGAAAAAATTCACACAAAAGATTGCTCATTGGTTTTAATCAGTGTGAGCAATGAGCTTGCATTTCCTTAGAAAGTTTCTGTATGTCCGGTTTGTAGCTAGTCGTTTTTAATTTAAGGCATGATTCCAAGTTGGCATCAGTAATTTGGTTCCTCAATTTACATTTAATGAAATTCGTGTTAGAAAACGATTGCTCACATAAATATGTAGACCTGAAGATACTGAGAACACCAAATGCAAATTTTTTCAACTCATGATATGAGTTCGGAAGACTATTCCAAGTATTGAAAATCATTGAGTCTGCTGTAGTTCTTTTACAGCAGCCTGCTTGTGCTGTGAAATCAGATTGCATTTTCTTTTTCCAGTTCTTCTATTTCAGTACCAAAATGTACAAATTTTGAGCTCCATAATCTTTGCTTGTCAAGTCCAGCAATTGTATTTCAAAATTAGCTATTTCAATATCAAACGGAGAAAAATTTAATTCCTTCACACTGGCATTGAGAGGATTTGTAATAAAAGCTAGAGTTGCTTTATTATTTCTGAATTCCTGAAACCTTTGAAGAAAAGATTCTCTCATGTTTAAAACTGCTGCCTTGAAATAATCTTTGTTAATGAGGGCATTGTTTTCTTGGTGATATTGAGACAAGTTTGGGAAATGAACTAAAGTTCCCCCTCTCTAAATCTTCAGCGAACAGAATCAATTTCTTTTTGAATGAAATAACTTCCTCTAGCATTGAAAAAGCAGTATTTCCCTTGCCTTGTAATTTACGATTAAGCTGATTTAGTTGTAATGTAACGTTCACCATAAAGTACAATTTTTGCAACCACTGATCCTCTGTTAATTCTGGATATTGAACATCCTTGTTGTCGAAGAATAGTTTGATTTCATTTATGCAAGATGCAAAACGCTTTAACATGTCGCCTCTGGAAAGCCATCGAACCCTGTTGTACTGGAGAAGATCTGAATACTCGCTCTCCATTTCACTTAGCAACTCTTTAAATTGTCGATGGTTAAATCCCCTTGCTACAATAGCGTTGGTAATCTTAATTACCAATTCCATAATTTTACCAATTTCTTCTGTAAATGTTTGTGCACAAAGTGCTTCCTGGTGGAGTATACAATGGAAGGTAATCGCTTCATGATTAATTTTTCCTTTTAAAATTGAAACAAAACCTTTTTTCACTCCCGTCATGCTTTTTGCACCATCGGTTGCAACTGACACAATTTTATTCAGTGGGATGTGATTTTTTTCCATGCATTCAAGGATGCCATTTGCTATGTCCTCTCCATGCGTTTGGCCCTTGAGTGGCAATAATCGCAGAAGTTCTTCTCTCGGACCCTCAGATGATACATATCGCACAAAAAAGGAAAACTTGGGCTGTGTCCTTGATGTCACAAGACTCATCTACCGCAATTGATAAAGCTGAAGCTAATTTAATGTCTTCGACTTGTTGGGTGGTGACATTTGAAGACATTGTAACTGTCCTATCTGCTACTGTTTTGGCAGATAACGGTATGTTTTTAATTTTATTTAAAATCTCTGCTTTGTTTTTGAAATCCTGAAAAAGTTCTTCAGATGTATTAACAAAACAACATTTTATGTATTCACCATCTGTAAATGGTTTTCCTCTCTTAGCCATCTCCTGACTCACTACGAAGCTTGTAATATTAACATCATTGGCAGACTCTCTCCAATAATTAAATACAGAATTTGATTTTTCAACATTTTTCTGAAGTTCTTCAACAAAACCTTTTTTGTTGAAGAACTTCCATGCTCACTTTCTCGTGTCACCGACAGGATGTTTTCTGGCAAATGTGGCATTTTTTGTCGTAAAGTGTCTCTCCAAATTTGACTTTTTGTTGTGCGCCAGTTTTTCTTGGCAAATAAGACAGGTTGGAAGGCCATCTGAATTTGAGATGAATGCGAAAGATTCAGTCTATTCAGTTTTAAAGCCACGATGCTCATCTGTTGTTTTTCTTAGTTTTTTCTTCGTAGCCATGTTGAAAAGCACGCACCCTAAATATATTTTATTTAATATGTTATATAAATACATTATATAAAAAGAAAATAAAAAGAACTAAATGATTATTTAAAATAATAAATGACAATAATTCGAAAATATAATGAAAATAAATCTCACCAGTAACACGTTTTATCGTAACAGCTGCACATGAAATAAAACACGCCACGGTAAATCGCGACCGTAATAAATATAATAAAACCAATATATTATATATATATACAGCAATCCCTCGATTAGTGCACCTAATGCGTTCTCTGAAACAGGCACATTAATCGAAAACGCACCAATTGAGTATAATAAATAACCTATGGAAAAAAAGTTTAATTCGTTCCTCAAATGTCTTTTTTTTACCCTTGATTGTTTTATAAAAGAATTAGGGTATGTCTCAGGGCCTAGTTAGAGGAAAATTATGAAGCTGAAAGATGATAAAACATATTCAAAATATAAATCTAGTATTCTGGCGGGCATTCTGTTTCTTTTTTTTTCATACAACTGCCTCTTCTATAAATTTTCCTGCTTCTCTCTTCACAAGGGCCAGTCTCTAAGCATTGCTACTTAAAAGTTTTGGTTGCACGAAAATATTTTAAATTTGTTTCTGTGAAATCTCTTTGGGCTTGTCAGTGATTAAATTTTCTTCATATTCTTCAGGATCGTCCTGCTGTGCATCTAAATTTAGCAGGTCGGAATCACTCAGTTTCTCAGAATGAGATTTAATTAACTTAGATTCATTTGAAAAGCCTCTAAAATCATTTGTACAATGTGGAAGAATGTGCTTCCAAATAAATCGCATATTGCTAGCAGTAATTTCATTTGACTTTGCGACTTTATAACCAGGCTGAGATTTCTCTGATACTAACGTGGAATTCTTCTTTTCCATCATTGATAGCCCTTTCTTTCAAGGTTGCAAAGAGACTTAATGCTTTTGATTTAATAAAGACTAAAGTCAGTTCTTAACAGGATCTTTTTTTGGTTACAATCGTCGATCTATGTAGAAAGAAGTCTCTCTAATTCAATCATTATAATACTTTGATTTCAAGTGCATGCACGATAAACTTGAAGCAGCCTTACTTTTCTCTTTGTATTCAGCTTTGTTTAAAATTGCTCTTAAAGTTGATTCACCCATTTTTGTGTTCTTGTCTTATCTTTGCTCTGGACTCACCTTATTCACTTTCTTTATTATTTCAAGTTTTTCTTCTAATGAGATTATTTTTCGAATCATTTTCGCACTTTCACTTTTTTGCTCACTAATTCTTTTACTCATGATGAAAGGTTAGGAAAATACTTTAAAATAATAATAAAAAAAAAAGTAAAGAAAATAATTGCAAAGGAGGTACGAGATATGATCAGGAAAATGCTATGTAATTAGCAGACGACATCAATTTTGATGGTAAAAATTTGGAACATAGAGTACATGGTAGTATGCCATTAAAATTAACTTTGTAAAATGTTTTAAATCAGTAACTAAATTATTTCATTCTGATGAGTGATTTTTTAAAATAGTCAGCCATATAAAATGTATAGATAGAAAATTTTTAAAATCTGTAGCATTTATTTTTAAGATGTATATAGGCACACTAATTGAATTTTGGTATCGAAATTCACTAATCGCACTAATCTTAAACGTACTAATCGGGGGCACATTAATTGAGGGTTTACTGTATATATATCAGTGGCGTTGCGTGCTCATTTCGGTTGGGTGTGCTGTCATGTGGATTATGCAACCCATGCTACAAATTTCACGTTAATTTGACCGTATGCATGGGAGCGTGTGCGCTGAAAATTTTCCACGGCTGGGAAGCTTGGAGAGAAAATTACATCAACAAACGTCATTTAGTTTTTTTTTATGTAATTGTTTGTTCATGTAAACTATAAATACACTGTTGTCATTTGGCATCGATTTTAATGATCTTTAATTTATGGGAGAAAAAAAGGTATTCAAATTGATAGATTTCAGCATAATTTCACATATTAAAAAAATTGACCAGCATATTTTATTCAAAAGCAACTAAATTAAATTATTTCAGTTTAAAAGCCAAAAAAAAAAAAAAATCATAAAACTAAAAAGTAAAATAATATTAAATTACATTAATTACACTTACCTTTTAAAAATGTATTTTTTTGTTTAAATTTGTTTCACCATATTACAATTCACACTTCACTCTGTAATGCACACAAAGGGCAAACTAACTTGTCATTCTCCACAAATCAGAAAAAGATGAATCAAAAATAGGAACACATTTTATTGCTGCAATAAAACAGCATGTCTTGCAGACTACTCAAAGAAGAAGAAACAGGCATAGTGCATCAGCACTCATCTTAATTGATCCAATGCAATTAATTGCAGGATAACTTTGAATATTTCTGCATAGAGGGGAAAACAATCTGTTTTAGGATTTATCAGAAAACAAGAATGAAGTAGAATGCTATATTTGATTGGTATATTTGAAATACTGAAAGATGAAAATAAGTGACCATCATTTATAAGTCACGTAAGAATAGGAAAAAATAAGTGCGAGTAGAAACACTTTCATTAATGGTAAAGGATAATTAATAATTATCATTTGTGATATGTGTGTTCTATAATTTGCTGGGTAGAGTGAATAGCATGATCCTATAAATTCTAAACATGAATAAGTGAATTTATGATGGCATAATTAAAAAAAAAACTTATGAAGAGAGAGAGTATTGTAGGAATATATTTTATTTTATTTTTTTATTCGTATGGAGTTCCCTCCCTTTTCTCCCCCATCCCTATTGGGGCGAGTTGAGCCCACTCATGGGGGGTTAAGTAATTATGGCTGTAGATCGTGTGTTCACTGGGCCGTTTTGCCTGAAATTTGATGAAAAACCCCAGATAAACTGGGGGGGGGGAGCCCTGCTGTCCATGCCCAAGATTGACTAACTTGGCAATGGCTGAGGAAGATCCTTAAGCTCCTCACATCGGCGACGGGAATCGAACCTAGGACGTTCCTTCCCCAGGCAGATGGTTGCAAAGCCACTAGGCTAACCGTGCGGACGCAGGAATAAATATGGTTTGATGGAGCAGCAAATCACAAAATTTGTTGCACATGTTATGTGTATTTCTCTGGGTTATCTATATTTCGCTGTGGTTTTCAAGAAATTTCTTTTGTTTACTGAGACTCGGTATACATAACATCCGATTGTTATCCGGAATTATTAATTAACATTAATTAATTCAAAATAAATTGCAGAATTTTATTGAGACAAGTTTAAAAATTAACATAGAATTTCATAAAAATGAACTCATATTTGACATACACATTGTCGTATACAAATCAACATCAACCTATTAACAATTTATTAATTTATTCAATATCAATATATCAATTTATTAATGAGATTTTTGGTGTTGTACATTACATCCCAAATGCTTCATATCAGGTTCATATTTTGTCACTTTTACTAATACACACGCGGAACTAGATTCATCAGTCATTCTATTTCTTAAACTGTCTTTTATAAAATTCATTTCGGAAAATAATGACTCACAAGCATATGTAGAGGAGAAAATTAATTATGGCATAATCATAAAGAGTGTTAATACACTTATGTATACAGTGTAGCATGTTGACAAATATAAAAGTACGCATTTAAATTAGTCATCAATCACAGGACTAATGCTACAATATTGTAGTTTCCTCATGCCAACATCATTAAATTAACTTGTGATAAGTTTCATTGAGATATTTCAATCTGATCACCAAAAATTTATAATATAATTCAGTATAAAATTATTAATTATTGTATTATTAAATTGATTTTAATGATGTTGGTTTGAAAGAAAAAAAAACGGTGGTGAGTGAGAAAAATATTTATGCATTGTAACTCACCATACAGGTCAGCAGAGCAGGAGAAGCAGCAGAAGGATGTCGACTTGTCGGCAAACGCTTACTGTCAAATATAACTTGCCCTCGATTATAACTGGCACCCCAGATTTTACTTTACGAAAAAAGACATTAAGAGGTTTTGCATATATACCTCCCACACAAAAAAGAACACACCCTTCCCCAACAACCATTTATATACTGTAGATGCAAGAAAAAAATAGTTTTATTGTATCCCTGAATAAGGTACAGAGGCTTTTGCAGTCTGTGTAAGATATTTCTCAACAAATAGTGCAATTAGAGACAGCTGGAATAAAAACGGTGCTAACTAATGAATCACATGTACCCCTCTCACAGAAACTACCCTGTATAGGCAAACAAAACCATATGTTGCACTGGAAACACAGTATCTAACTAAAATTATTGTCCAATTTTTCAATTACATGAAATAAGTGTTTGTTTGACTGCATTTGAAATTCTCGATGTCGTTATGAGAGATCAGAAAGGCTAACTTCAAATAAAATTCTACCACCAATTCAAACATGCCATATAATGCTTGTGTGAGTTCCCCTTCCAATTCAAATGCAAACAAGGCAATAAAAATCAACCAAGGGTTGAAACTTTGTATGAGTTGAACCCACTGGTAATGAGAAGTTCTGTTGGAACGATAAACAACACCCCCGTCGTGAACGTCTTAAAACTAAAAAATATATAGTGAATGTTGTTATGACAGTTGCAGAAGATATGGAATTCAGTCGAAGAGAATTAGCATTTCAACTCAAAAATTGTCAGTTCCATTTGTTTTGGGGTCATGTGATCTTTTGTTAATGCCACACCAATCAAATTCATGTCTTCATAGTTGCTCTCTCCTGTAAAACAAAATTTAACTTGTACGTACTGTAACAATTAACCACCACTGCCCTATAGTAGTGTTTCTCAACCTATGGTCAGCAGACCACAGGTGGTCTGCAATGATGAGACAGGTGGTCCACAAGCAGACTTAAATTAACCAAATAAATCTATATATTTTAATTATCCAAACAAAACAAATTAAAATTGAATAAGTAAAAATGATTGAAATAAAATGGATACTTAAAAAAATAAAAATAAAAATAGCGGCAGAATGATGAGTAATAAAAGAGGGGTGAAATGAACAACAATATGGTTTTATTGCTTTCGGCCTCTTCTGCTGTTTTGTCAGATTTGAAGTGAACACTGTTATCCACATGACCACATTTCAACCAATTGCTTGTTGTTTACTGATTTTTATTGTTGAAGGTTTTCCTCCTTCAACCAAGGCTCGATATATCTTCAGAAGTGCCAAGTAATACTTGGACAAAGTGTGTTGTGAGTTAACCCCAGTATTTATATATTTTTTGGAAATTGCGAGACTGAAAAATAAAAGCAAGCCGCCAGTCGAGTTGACACACGTGCGATCACTTATTAGTCACTTTGTTGCTCTGCAAATGACCTTAGATGATGAGGCACCCTAAAACCTAATCCTAATTAGTCACTTTGTGTGGCTGCCCTGCCTACCATGTGCTCAAACATCCCCTCCATTCCCTCTGTATAATCTTTAAAAATTTTATAAATTAAACTATGATAGCTTTATTTTCATTTACAATTTTACTTGCGAGCCACATGTATGTACCCAAAGAGCTGCATGTGGCTTGTGAGCCGCAGCATGCCGACCCCTGATCTAGAAGACATTGTGGAAGTAGCATAAGATGAGTAGTAATAATCAATAGCATGCAGAGTACAAAGAGCAAGCCAAAAAAGATGATTGGTTGGTGAGGATAGCAAAAGTGCTTTGTAAACAAAAATTAGGTCGAAGTTATGCAGAGAGTGAGTGCAGAGAAAATGGAAGTTGGTTTGAATTTTATTGGTGCAAGACGAACTAAGGATAGATTGTGCAATGCCAAAGGTTAAACAGCATACAGAGTAAGAATAATTATCTGCATAAGTAAAGGAAATATTATGCAGAAGGAAATAAAATAAACAACTGAACAAGGCAGTGAAGAGATATAAGAGTCAGTTTATGATCAGATGTAATTATAGAAATCGATTCTCTGTAAAAAGTTAAAACTTTGTGTACTTTGCCTGAGTCCATTAAAACATGTCTGACTATATATATATACACGAGGGTGGACTGATGAAAGATGATTTTTTTCTTCTGCAAACCGGGTCTTTTCTCATGGACTTTTTCAGCTAGAAGATCAGAATAATATTCCCTGGTTATTGTTTTACCCTTTTCAAGATTATTAATAAGCAAAATGCCTTCACCTTCCCAAACACCGATGCCATGACCTTTCCTGCTGATGGAACCGACTTTGTCTTCTTTGGAGCTGAACAACCGATTTTTGTTCACTGTTTTGACTGCGGTTTGGAGTCTGGTGTATATGAGTGGTAAATGGTGAATCCAAGTCTCATCCATAGTAATAAATCGATGCACAAAATCAGTTTTATTCTTGTTAAAACGCTCCAAGAACTGTTCATAGATTTTCATGCAAGTTCGTTTTTGATCTGCTGTGAGCAAGCATGGCACCCATCTTGCACAAAGCTTTTTCATTTGCAATTCTTCATGCAAAATATATCCTACACATTCTTTTGAAATGCCTGTAGTCAGCAATTTCATGCACTTTGACTTGCCGGTCATCCAATACCATATTGTGCACTTAATCAATGATTTCTGGTGTTGTTAAACACTCATGAGCAGTTGAATTAGAGATAACTGCCATGTTGGCAAAATGGTGCTGTGGTACCCCCGGCAAATGGAATAGTGCCACGTAGCTCGTGACGGGGATGTCGTCAGACCTTGTACTGACCGTGTGAGTAATAGTCGAGCACAGAATGGGGAAGACTCGAGATCTCAGCAAATTCGATTGTGGACAGATAGTCGGAGCAGACGTATGGGACACTCCATCTCCGAAGTTGTGCAGATACATGCTTTTCACGGGTCACTGTGTCAAGAGTGTACCGTGAGTACATGGAATCAGGTAAAACCACAGCCGCCAGGGAAAATGCCATGGTGTACAATGTGTCGATGACAGGGGATGCCGTCAGCTAGCTCGGATGGTAACAGCGGATAGACGGGCCACAGTGCCGCAGATCACTCACCAATTCAATGCTGGACAACAACGACATGTGAGCAGCCACACCATCCAGAACCATCTCCTTGCTATGGGATACAGAAGCCACCGCCCGACTGGGGTACCTCTGCTCACCGCACATCACAAAGCACAACGATTAGCATGGGAGCAGGAACACTGCCATTGGACCCTCGAATATGGAAAAAGGTCGCCTGGACTGATGAGTCAAGGTACACATTGGTACATGCCGATTGCAGGGTACAAGTGTGTCACCAAGCACATGAAGCGATGGATCCCTCGTGCCAGTAGGGTGCAGTTCAGGCCGGTGGTGGTGGTATCCTCTACCATCGTTCCTCACCGACGAACGATACAGGAATCTGCTGTCAGATCATGTGCATCTATTTCTGCACCTACAGCACCTTGCAGGAGACCTGTATCTACAGCAAGACAATGCATCGGCCAACCGCTCCCAAACTGTGGCCAAGTGGGTGGATGAACACTCCACGGAGATTAGGATGCTTGGCTGGCCTCCGAGATCCTCTGACCTTAATCCTATTGAACACATCTGGGATGCTGACAAGAAAGATATACGAGCCCTGGACCCTGCTCCAACTAATCTCCGTGCATTGTGGGAGGCTGTGGAGCAGTCATGGATCAGTTTGGCTCCACGACGCTTCCGGTGCCTTGTGGAGTCCATGCCATGCTGCATCGCTGCCATCGGCTACTAGGCAGGTATCTCTAATTCAACTGCTCATGAGTGTACATTTTGGACGTTCTTCACATGAATCGTCTTCAAGGCTGGTACGGCCACATTTAAACTCAGCAGTCCATTTCTTCATTGATGAAAATGAAGGAGAAGAGTGCCCATAAACTTTTATAAACTTTGAATGAATTTCTTTTGACGTTAAGCCTTCTTTTATGAAGAACTTTATAATCGCACTATACTCAATTTATCCATTTCAAGGGATACAGACAACAATTTTGCTTCAGACAGCTGTATAAAACAAACTATGGATGCTTATGAGAGATGTATCAAGTTAGAAAAAAAAAACTTGCCGATAGTGTTGCCATCTATGGTTGAGGCTGAGAACTTTTCAGACCATGCTTGTAGCATTTGTTGAAAAGACAGAAAAGATAAAGAGGAGGTGAAGTATTACTGATGATATCAGATCAGTTATATCCTCGCAGATGGAACTTGAAGACAGCAATTATGATACTGGCTTTGAAGCCATTTGGTGCAAAGATGAGGTTAGCACAAATTTTATATATTTAATGGGATGTTGCTACAGGCTAAGGGATGCAAAAGGAGAAGATTCTGAAATGTTCAGATAGATAAGACTGGCGAGCAACAGGAGGGTTATAATAATGGGTGACTTTAATTATGGAAGTATTGATTGGAAGCAGGAAATAACATGTATGAGTAAGGAGATCGAGTTTCTTGAGCTGCTCAGGGACAAATATGACAGATGTACCAACTTAGAAAAAAAAAAATCTTGCTGGTAGCATTCCATCTATGGTCGAGGCTGAGAACTTTTCATCCCACCCTCGTAGCATTTGATAATATCATCTAAATTTAAATTTAATTTAGATCAGTGATAACAGAAGATGTCACCACAACTAGCTGGGGAGAGTAATCATTTGGTTTTGATGTGGGGAGTGGCTAGCTAGGTAGGAGCTTTGTGGAACAGTAGATGTGTGAGTGGAATTATAAAGCAGGGGACTACAATAAATTAAAGACACAGACTGGTTTGATCATTTGAAAGGGAGAGAAATCAGTAGTGCCTGGGATTTGGTCAGAAAAAATTACTTGGGCAATGTCAGATTGTATTCTAAGGTTTGGAGGATAAATAAAAGTAAAAGTGAAATAGATGAATCATGGAATTATGCAGGAACTTCTGGGAAAAAGGATGTTATGGAGGAGGTATAAAGAACAGGGTACCAATTGGCAGCATGAGGAGTATAAGGTGCAAGCTAGAAAGGTGACAAGTGTAGTAAGGAAAGAGAAATGGGCATACAAAAAGAGAATGGTTGAAGCAGCAAAGTCCTAGAGAACTGTATAATGATGTTGCTAGGAAGGAAGGGTGAAAGGGTGAATATGGAAAGCTGACTTTAGTTGTTGCAGATGGAACAAGAGTCACGTCTGTTGAAGATATGGGGGAAATGTTTAATAAGTATTTTGTTATTTTAACATAAATTGAAGGCCAAACGGATTTGTATATACATGGGATTTGTATCCCCTTAATTATTATTAAGGATGCCAGAAAAATAGCTGTTTGGCTTTCAATTTATGTTAAAATATACTTATATCGAAATAGGCAATAGAATTAGCACAGTTGGTATGATAGGAAGTCAAATGAATAAATTTATATGGAATAAGAGAGAAATTAGTCAAAGCACAAAAGTGTTCAAACCAGTTTTAACTTAAGGATCTAAGAGCTGGGTTAGAAATAAAACACTTGATTAAAGACTAGAGACCACTGATACAAGAATTCTGAGAAAGATTAGGGTACTGAACAGATAGCAATGACAGTATCATATTAAAAATGAGAATATTAGGAAACAAGTTGACTTTGTTAGCAATCAGCAATGTGTTAGCAGGGCTAATCTCAGGTAGTGTGGTCACTTAAACAGAATGGGTGAGGAAAGGTTCTTTACCAAGATGACAGGAAAAAAAACCCAGCAGAAGACCAAGATCTCATCATCAACATCAAATTCCTGACATGTACCCTCAAGGGGTGTACAGGACATGATAGTACTATACGAAAAATTTACATCATTACTAAATGATGTAAATTCAGTAATTCTTTTTTCAGTAATTTCTAAATTACTATACGAAAAATTTACATCATTACAAACTCCTATCTACAATTTTTCTCCAAATCAGTCTGTTACTTGACAAGACTCCAACATTATCAGATCTTATATTTCTATCGTCTAAGGCCCTTTTTACCATATCGATTCACCTATATCTTGGTCTTCCTTTGGGTCGTTTTCCTGCCAACCTGGCAGAGAACACTTGTTTTGCTAATCTTTCCTTGCCCATTCTGTTTAAGTGACCATACCACCTGAGATTAGCTCTGCTAACGATTTCCTGGATGCTGACAATGTCAAGTTCTTCCCAAATATTCTCATTTTTCAATATAATATTGCTATTGATGTTTATCTGTTCACGGCTCTAATCTTTCTCAGGACTCTCATATCTGTGGTCTCTAGACTTTGGTCAAGTGTTTTACTTCTGACCCAGCTCTCAGATAAGTTAAAATGGGTTTGAACACTATCTTGTATACAGTTAATTTACATATCTGACTAATTTCTCCCATATTCCATATGAATTTATTCAATTTACCCCCTATCATACCAGCTTTGTTTATTCTGTTGTCTATTTCCATATTTAATTTGCCATCTTCACTAAAAATCGTGCCTAAGTAGCTAAAATGTTTTACTAGTTCCACAAGTTCCCCGTTCACAACACAGTTGACATTTTCAACAATTCTACCTATTTTCATTGTCTTTGTCTTTTTAATGCTGTCATTCATACCATATCTATTACAACAGTTATTCAATTTAATCAGGGAATCTTGCAAAATTGTAGAGGATTTATTCATAAGTATAACATTGTCCGCATAAAGCAAAGAGCTGACATTAACATCTCCAATTCTGATATCATATTTAATACCACTTTCCTTCATAATGTGATCCATATAGATAATGAATAACAGAGGGGATAATGTACATCCTTGTCTCACACCAGATTTATCATTAAACCATCTTCATGTACTTCCTTCAATTCTAATTGCTGACTTGCAACTCAAATAAAGACTTAAGTATTGCTTGATATAATGCCCATTTGACAGCATATAACTGTAGCGCATTGAATAGCTTCTCTCTTGGCACCTTGTCATATGCCTTTTCCAGATCAACAAAACTTAAATACAGATCTTTGTTATATTCCCATGCTTTCTCAACTATTTGTTGTAAAGCGAAGATTTGATCCTGACAACATCTCTTTGGCCTGAATCCAGCTTATTCTTCACCAAGCTTTTCTTCCACAATTCTTCTCAACCGTTTCTCAAGTATACATTCATAAATCTTGCCAGGAACACTCAGTAGGGAAATACCTTTGTAATTCTCACATTCAGTTCTATTTCCCTTTTTATATATGGGTACTATGAGAGCTCTACTCCAATCATCAGGAATTCGTCCCTCTGTCCAGGCTTTCTGAACTATGCAGTGCAGCCACTGTAAGACTTTTATAAAACCATACTTCAGCATTTCTGGTCGAATATCATCTATTCCTGCTGCCTTTCCCCATTTCAAGCCTTTGATGGCTTTTTCTACTTCAAGTATGGATATGTATTCCTGACTGTATGCCTGTTGAGTGTTTTTTACCACTGTGCTATCCCACTGCTTGTTTCATTTAGCCATTTTTCGAAGTAATTACTCCATACTTAAAGATATCTTTTTCTTCAGTTTTCATGTCACCATTATCATCTCTAACTCCTTTTACAGCAGCACTCTTTCCTCCATTTCTAAGCTTCTTCAACAACCTCCAGAATATTTTTCCACCTTCTTGATATTTATTTTCTATGTTCTTGCCAAAGTCCTCTCATGAGTTTTGTTTAGCCAGTTTTATACAGTGTTTAGATTTCTTACATTTGTCTCTGTATTCTCTAAGAGCACAAGCTGACTTGCTGACAAGCTGACTGAGCACAAACTGCCAGGAACTTTTGATATGCTTTCTTCTTTTCCTTCACTGCCTCTTTAAGTTCTGATTTTTCTATCCTTACAGACAACCTCACCACATGCCACTCTGGCTGAGTCAGTCAGGGTTTTCTTCAAGGCTCGCCACTGAATCTCTATTGTCAGGTTCCTGTTCTCAAACTCTTCCATTTTTTCTTCAATAATCTTTGTGTATTTTAGTCTATAGTTCACATCTGAGAGCTGCTCAACTTTTTTCACTTTAAAACTTTCTTATGTGTTCTTCTTTTCAATATGAAATTCAATTTTATCCTGCTCAAGACTAAATAGTGATCATTATCAATTCAAATCCTCTGTAAACTCTGGTGTCCTGCACGAGGGAGAAAACATCACTATCAACAATAACATTGTGTTAAACTGTAAATGAAGATATTTTATATATTATAATAATTCATTCACATTTAACATAATCCACCATGTCATAAGCAAGACTTGTAAATATTATTTGTTGTTAGTCTCTTGCTCGTAATATATTATTCATATAAATGCTTTGAGTTTTGTTTGTTATTAATTAATTATTTAATCTTAGAATATGTAATAATAATGAAAAGACTCTATATAAATATGTCATTCATTTTAATTAGTTTACTCTGTAAAATTTATTATAAGAAACTGTGTGTATGTAAATTTAAATGTATATTATATGAATTGTGATATATATTTTTATTTCTGTATGTAAGAGTGATTTTTATGTAATTCTTCTGATTGGATTTGATTGGCTGCTGAAGTAGAAACAGTTTATTTTAGTTAGCTCGTGCTGAGAATGTAAGCTACTGTGTATAAACAGAGAAGCCAGTGGATATAAGCTGAACTGTTTAGAACTGGATTTTGGCAGGAAGAAGGAACATAGCTGACTGAAAAATGAAAGTAAGTAAAGGAGAAGCTTTAGAGACAGCAGAGAGATCAATTGCGTGTAACAGAAGGGGGAGTTGATATATGCCGTAAATCGACTAAGAAAAGACCGGGAATTAATAGACATTGTGAATGACTTCTATGGGAGTTCTGATACTACAATATTTTCCAAGTGGTTTGTGGAAGAATAGTGCAGAACCGAAGTTAATATAGTACATGAAGAAAATAAGGAATTAGTAGATAACTGAAACCTAGTGCATCAAGACTTGTATATTTCTGTGTCTATAATTCAGTTATTATAGTGCAAGATTTCTTTAGAATTGTGTAGCCATAAAGTAAAAGTCTACAAGAATTTCAAATGTGCCTTTGCGAATTCGATATGTAGAAGCAGTAACCCGGTAAGAGTTGTCCTTTCTGTAACCTGTGAAGCTATAACTGTTAACTCCGTCGGATATATTTTAACCTTAGCTGTGGTGTTATGTCGATTAACGGTCGAATGTTAGATGTACTGAAGTACTTTCCCCTCAAAATAATGAGCGTCGTGTTGTTCTATTAAATGTTAGCTGACTGAAAAAGAATAAAGTGTAGCCTGTCATAAGATTAATTATTGTAACATCTGGAAGGTCGAACTTTTAAGAACTATTTTCAACTTGATTGACTGAACATAAAGAGCTGATAAACGAATGTTTGATAATTTATGGATTGTAATTATTATGAATACTTTAAACTGAGCTAATATATTTATGATATGATTCATCCAATTGGTTAGAGTGAAATATGTCAGAGAAATACTAATGCTTTGTGAATTAACAATTGTTAACATTAGTCATGATTCTCAAACCTAATTGAGAAGTTATTAATGTATGAATGTGAATTCTTATAATATTTTGATTGGATAACCTTTTGCAGATAGATATACTTAAATGTATATGTTGTACTTTTCCACATTAAATGTTTTCTTTTGTTGAGTTAAACTTGGTGTTTGCCTGATTTTCTTTCATTACACCGCTCCATAAAATTATTCGGACCTTTGCGGAAGCCTTAGATACTAGTAATAACCTCGGCCTGAAAATAAAGTGATAATATAAGTTTAGTTGATGATTGATTCCTCTATATTATTTAGACCAATCTGAATATAGCGTGGTGCAGTATAATATAAATTTCTTTATAATCAGATGAGCATCAATGAACAACTAACCAAGTACAAATGGAAATTAAAGAGGTAAAGATAAAAATAAATAACCAACATAAATGTAACAGTTAGCTAGGTAGGACGACACAACAATAGGCAATGTGACTTTTCATATTCCTTGCTTCTTCTCTCCATGTGAATTTGTGCACATTTTTATGTTGAGTCCATGTATTGAGCAGAAATCCAATAGGTATTTGCCATTATTATTAGCTTTGCTCTTTTCTCCAAATTTTTCCAAAATATTTTTGTATGTTGGACAATCATTTCCTACTTTGCTATTTAGATCCCCAACAAGGACCAACTTTTCCTTTTTCATTGTGTCAGATGCTTTCTCTAAAGCATCAAAAAATTCCTCCACTTCTACGTTAGTAGAACCTTCTGTAGGACTATAGGCACAAATAAGTCTCATTGTCCAGTTCCCCATTCTGATATTTGTCCAAATCACTCTACTCGACACTGCCTGCCATTCAAGAAGATGAGCCTTGTATTTTGTGTTGAATACTATGGCTACTTCTTCTTTTCCTTGATTGTCATTGCCTGAATATAACATTTTATATTTATTGTTCAGAAAGATCTCACCAGTTTTGGAATTTTTTGTTTCAGTCACCCCTATTATGTCGATCTGGTACTTATCTAATTTCTCAGCTAGCTCCATTTCTTTGCCATTCAGGCTTCTTATATTGATAGTACTGATCTTCAACTCTGGTGATGTTGAGTTGGGGTGTGCTTTCAAATTTGTTCCAGTAGCTGACTTTTTGCTGTTCGCCCTGGTTCCCTGGCGAAAACAACGGGTGCCTTGTTTAACCGGGCGACACCCCAGCCGGCATGAAATTTTGTCATGTTGTACCATCATTTTGTATATTGCTTTAAGCCAATAAGAATACAATTTGTTCAGATAAATCCTAAATTTCCAGCCCATCCTCGTTCATTCAGTATCCAGGTAGATACCCAACATGGTGCACCACGAGAAGGTGAGGATTGGACATTAGGTCAGAAGCCCGGGTTGGTTCTCTGCATTCCTTTTAAGGCCATATCTCCTCTCAGTTATACAGCTTTGACCCTTAAGCACCCCTAGACCAAGATCTAGGTGAATTAATGCAGTGAAAAGTGCCTTCAAAGGCACTTTTTACTGCATAAGAAATATAAGATCTGATAATGCTGGAGTCTGTAGAAAATAACAGATTCATTTGGAAGAAAATTGTGAATAGGAAATTAGTAATGATGTAACATTTTCATGTAGTACTATCATGATATCTTGTATCCCTCCCCCTTCCCCGAGGGTACATTTAGGAATTTATTTTTGAAAGTATATTTTTCATTTGGTTAGACTATAATAAATTTAGTTTAATCCTTTATCCAAGTGTGAGCAAACAAAGTTTGCACCTGAAAATATCTTCAGGACTGGGGTAAGGTAGTACAACACCAGGAAAC
Source organism: Typopeltis vanoorti (assembly GCF_054136105.1). Taxonomy (NCBI): domain Eukaryota; kingdom Metazoa; phylum Arthropoda; class Arachnida; order Uropygi; family Thelyphonidae; genus Typopeltis; species Typopeltis vanoorti. The sequence continues at coordinate 158,612,239 of NC_143552.1, forward strand.
TCGCAGCAAAGGTGGAGCAAGCTACCATCACTCCTATCCCAGTATCTCCCATAATGCTTGCTCCACCTTTGCTACGAGTTGCCCAGTTTTGTACTAACTTACCCCAGTTCTGAAGATATTTTCAGGCGCAAACTTTGTTTGCTCACACTTGGATAAAGGATTAAACTAAATTTATTATAGTCTAACTAAGTGAAAAATAAACTTTCAACATCTTTCTCTAAATCCAGAGTAATTTAATAAAAAGGTGGCATGCCTTTTGGCAACTCCTATAGGTAAAGATGACCTCGCTATTGCTTCTGCTTGGTATCTCCACCTCTGGGCCTGGCTCCCACTGAAGAGACCTCAATAAAGGTCGAAACTAGTCTGGGTAGTGGCCCTTCCCTTAATGCATAACATTATACATATCCGCAAGGAGATGTGTTTTGCATTATAAGAGATACTGGAATAAGAGTGATGGTATCTTGCTCCACCTTTGCTACGAGTTTCCCGGTGTTGTACTACCTTACCCCAGTCCTGAAGATATTTTCAGGTGCAAGCTTTGCTTGCTCACACTTCGATAAAGGATTAAACTAAATTTATTATTTAGGAATTTAATGATTATGATGATGAGATTTCTGCAAAATAAGGATACAGAACTAATAGGAATATGGATCATAATAATAAAACTGTCAACACATCAATTTGGATTATGGCAATGATGCAGAGGACATTGACAAGTAGATTATGTTTCCCTTGTATAAGGGCAGGATCAGTCCAGAGATAGTTTATGATGAAAAGATTTGGTTACCATGTTTTTGTGAAGGTGAGGATATATTGGAAAGAGTGCAGAGACAATGAAGAGGTTTCTGTGGATTAAAGTGGATAAAAATACTCTTCTAAATATTAATAATTTTTTTTATAATTTTCTACTATTTTTAGAGTATGTAGTATTTCTAGTACATGAAAAGAGCATTTTTTTTTTTTTCTGGAATACACCTACTTAAAGGAAACCATATGTGATCTGGTGGTGATTTTTTATCCCCCCCCTCACATACACATGCAGGAGGTACAAGAACCTAAACAAATCAATGCTAGGTGTGGGGGGGGGGCATATGTTCAGTTAAAATTTTAATTATAAAAATAACAAAATTATTCATTCAAAAGACCATTTATTTCCTACTTACCAACTGTTTCAATTTTATGAGTGAGTAATATTGTTTTACATCCCATTCTTGCTGAACCTGCTGCAGCCTCTGTTCCAGCATGTCCACCTCCAACTACAATCACATCATATGCATTATTATTATTATTACCCTGAATTAAACATCTTCGGAAGCTGCTTTTCTGAAAAATATCTTTACATATGGTCTGTGGGAATTTGACAGAAAAACAGGCCATTTTATAATTTTCTGGAAAAAAAACACACAAAAAAAAAAACAGTGAACGAATTTTTTATATTTAAAGTTTATATATAAAATACATTAATGATGAAACTGCCAAAATAATTTTTAAAGTTTATTAAAACTGAAAAAAGCAAGGCTATATATGGTGCAGCCTCTTTTATCTAACTAGGTCAAAGAAATAATTAAATGGGATTATATTAAAGAGGGATTATTAATTTGACATGCCTATGTGCATTTTTTGAAGGTAAGAATGACATATTACTTGGAACAGGACTTGACCAGAACTGAGATAGTATGTAATAAAAAAATAAAAAAAATGAATAAAACCAATCATAAAAAATTAATTAAACAAATTATTAGTTCAAAAGACCTAAAAATAAACAAAATGAGCAAAAAAAAAAAAAAAAAAACCTGTGATATGCAAGGCAAGCCAGCAACATGATGGTGTGCTGGCCATTTCATTTAAAATATCATCAAATGTAGAACAAACTCATCACTACCTTGAAACCCTGCCAACCAAATTCACAATCTATTAGCTTCTCCGCTGGACAAGCTTTTTCATCACTGATGCTACCTAGTGTACACCAAGTATCACGTTCACGTAACTTCTTACTGTAGACAAACAGGAATATCAGTCGATAAATGTATTTCTGAACACCAGGACCATTAATACTTTTAATGGTCCAGGTGTTCAGAAACCATTGGTGTTCAGAGACCATTGGCTACATTCAAAAGATGAATCACAATAATAAGTCACAATTCATGTGCATATGAGCATGTCTCAGTCGCTGCTGAAGTACATAATATTACACTATTAGAGTTCAAAGGAACAATTTTAAAAAGTTGCATAGATTAAAAAAAAACAAAAAAACTTATGAACAGATAATAGTGATCACTTCCCAAAACTTTGATATCAGCATGAAGTCTCAATAGTTCAGGTTCAGACAATTTCGTAGGGTTTCACATGCTTCTAGGGAAAAAAAAAAAAAGATTGAATTTGAACATGCTGGAATGAAGAAGTTTAGTCTGATTTCAAAGAACTCTGTGCCTGGTGTCAATAATGTGCAAAGCAAGGTCAAACTTGTCGGATTCCAAAAATCTAATATAGTCTTGATGTGTTTCAATTCTAATCAATGCGGGTCATCTGTCCAATGTTATTTTGAACAGACTGACCAGCTGTTCAAAATAACAAAGATGGCATGAGATGTATACTACAAAGACACCTGGTAAAGAAAGAGGTGGTTGGTAATGTACCCTTTGTGGATGGTAGAAAGGAAGACAGTTTCTCAGCTGGTTTGAGGGAAATGTATAAATTGAATTTTCGAAGAATCCTTGCTACTTGTCCCAAGGTTCCTTTACAGTAGGGTATTGAAATTCTTTTCACATCAGATTGTAGTCTGGTGGAAGGATGATAATTATCAAGAATTTGAATGGTAATTTTGTTGTATCCATTACATACCAGATTGCTTTTAATTTAGTTCATCTAACAAAAGGGATCAGAAGAGAAGATCATATGAGCTCTATGTATAAGACTCCTGATGATGGTGGGAGGATGAGTGAATACACATACCAGTAAAGCTTGGCTTAAGATAAACTGAAAATTCAACATGACTTGTAGGATTACAAATAATTAAGAAGATAACCAAAAATTGATCGCTGGTTATTGGACTTGCATTCAATAGTGAACTTGATATGGGAGTATGAGTTTATTTTCTCTAAGAACTAAAGTAATTCTGAATCAGTTTGGGACCGGATTGTGAATATATCATCAACAAAACATAACCATATACAAGGAAAAGGGAATATAAGAGTCCGAGGAATGTATTCTCACAAGCTCTCTAATCAATTATGAAACTTTCATAGTTTCTACATTCAGCTTTGAAATAATGCTGGATCTAATATCCACTTTGCTTATGTAATTAAAGATTCCTTTTTCTAGATGTTCCATAAAATAATCTGCTAAGGCTTGTGAGATACGACTATCCATTGCTATTCCTTATATTTGCTTGAACAACTAATTATTCCACTAAAAATAGCCTGCATTGATGGTGAATTTAAATAGGTTAATAATATCCTCTGGGAAATCAGATTCTAAAAACCAAAGAGTAGTGGGATGTTCGTGAAAAGTGAGACTACTTCAAAAGAAAAAAACATAATCTCATTATTAGACAAATGCAGATCTTTTATTTTGTCTTTAAAGTGAAGATTGTTTTTGATATATATGAACTGGTATGGCCAGTGATATTTCAAAGATGACAAAAGAGATGTTTTGCAAGGTAGTAAGTGGGAAATCCAATACAGTCCACTATAGGGTGTTGGCATTCTTATGTATTTTTGGAAGACCATAGAGACAAGGTGGAGAAGCATGGTGAATTCATAGTTTCTCAACAGTAATGACATCCCATGATTGTACGTTGTCTTATAATTTGTTGAATTCGTTGATTTGACTTTTTGTTGGATACCTACTGATAACACTGCATGTTGGTCTATCTCTTAGTAAGACATTAATTTTACGATTATATTAGATGGAAGTCCACATAACATTGGATGAAATATACTGCAGTTTTTAAATAAAATTGTATATAATTTTTACTACACATGTAAGCCGTAAATTTATTTTATAACCAGGACCAAATCTGGCTTATCAAACCTCATAAATCTTGCCTGACACAATGGGGAATTGAAAACACTAGCCATGGGATCCAATGGCAAAACATCAAACTGTACATAGGTCTATGTACAAATATGAACATTTATTCAAAGAAAGTGCTGAAACAATACTTTGTCAACTGAACCTTAATTGTAATGAATCCCTTACCACTCCTAAAGTTTGGGAAATTATTATGCTCAATTGTATTAAATAGGTTGTATTTTATTTAAATTTTATTTTAATTATTATTTTCAGCTAAATAGTGTTTTTAAACTGAGTGTGTGGCTGCATCTATAGAGGAAGATTCTAATGTAGTGTGCACGAACTATTAAGAGTTTTCTATTGTTCAAATTCCTCACTGTTATTCTTCACTCACATTGATGTGTTATTATATGTAGGACAAAATATTTGCAAAATAAATCATTTTTACTGCAGTACACATGTAAATTTATAATTTACATGTGTACATGTGTCTTACTACAGAAAAGGGTCATCAAGGTATTACTTTACAAAAGCTACTACTTTTCAGCAGCTGAGAAATCAATGTGTTGAAAGTTTTTGTCACTTGGTTAGACTATATTGAAAGTTTATTTTTCACTTGGTTAGAATATAATAAATTTAGTTTAATCCTTTATCCTTTATCTAAATTTATTATATTCTAACCAAGTGAAAAATAAACTTTCAACATCTTTCTCTAAATCCAGAGTAATTTATTAAAAATGGGTGGCACACCATTTGGCAACTTCTATAGGTAGAGATGACCTGCGAATGCTTCTGCCTGGTATCTCAGCTTGGGCCTGGCTCCCACTGAAGAGACCTCAATAAAGGTCGAAACTAGTCTGGGTAGTGGCCCTTCCCTTAATGCATAACATTAGACATATCCGCAAGGAGATGTGTTTTGCATTATAGGAGATACTGAGACAGGAGTATAGGTAGCTTGCTCCACCTTTGCAATGAGTTGCCCTGGTGTGTACCACCTTACCTCAGTCCTGAAGATACTTTCAGGCGCAAACTTTGTTTGCTCACACTTGGATAAAGGATTAAACTAAATTTATTATATGGTTAGACTATAATTTAACCCCTTAACATACAAAGACGTCTGTGACACGTCTTTTGTTTATTGCACCAAAATTGATTTTGAATTTTGGTTTCACATATAAATACAACCGAATATAGATGCTAGACAATCTTGTGCCTATTTTCTTTCAGCCGAGAAAAGTTGCCAACGGCATGTATCGGCTATTTCGTTTGTGTAAATTCATCATTATTTTTCAAATAAATGATGAATTCGATCCAGCAAATCACCCTCACCCAAAAAATTGGCAGAAAAATGACCGCTTTCTGATTTTTAATTGTGTTGGATTCTGATTATGTAGAGATTAGAGTAATTATTATTTGGTTCAGAATCCAACATGATCTTCCATCACATAGGCTAGACTCGTAAATATTATTTAATGTAATTCACTTGTTTATAATTTAATATTCATATAACTACCTTTAACCTTATTTAATATTTAATTATTTAATCAAAGATATATGTATTAATAATGAAAAGCTGTATTAAATATTATTAAGCTATTTTATTTATTACTATGTTAATATTATAAGAATTTGTATTTGATATTTTACCTGCGCATTAATTGAAATGTAAATATTCTCTATTTATTCCTGTTGGTAGAAGTTTAACGTTATGCAATAGCTCAATTTTATTGTTTTGTTGTCATGGAGACGCATGTAAGTGAGCGAGCATGTTTTGGAACACCACGTGAGGAGAAGGTTTATTGAAAAGAGTTTTAGAGAGAAATCACGAGATTTCTCTAATTTAGGCGGGAAGAATAATTTAGGAGGGAAGAATGGATATAAAAGGGGAAGAATGCTGAAAATATAGAGAGATTAGATAGATTAAGAGAGAGAAAGAAAGGAGAGGATTGGCATTAGGTTGGAATCGGAGCATTCGGGAATCACAGTGCGATAATAGTAAGTCGGCAAGTCACTCAAGCAGCTAAATAAAGCCTACTAGTCGAGAGGCGGTTAGCTAATAAGTTGTAGAATAACAATTGTAGCTACGGAAGACAGCTAAGTGACTACTAAATAGACTAGCAATACTTGAATTGAGATTTAATTTCAGGGCCGACCTGTCAAGGACACACAGAATCTTGAAATAAAGCACGGAGTTACTATAGTAGAGGCTGTAAAGTTGAAGTTTACCGTTAGCTGTGTTTAGAATTATAGTGCCTAAAGAATTATTTGAATGCAGGAGGAATGAACAACTGTACATATAAAATCTCAAGTTAAGAATTATTGTGTGTTGCCTTATTTCATGAGAGATCAGTAGTACTTTATGCAACGTTTGTTTATGTGTATTGTGACCGATGATTAATTCAGTTATTGCTTAGAAGAATTTATTTAATGAGTGCTGTTTAATGTTTAAAGTGTTTACAGTTATAAAAAGTGTATATGTATAAGTAGATGAAGATAGAAGATTATTGGTAAGATTATTCCAACCATTAATATTCCTATACAGAGAAGTGTGTGAGTTTCATCCTAGAATTTCCCTATACTAACAGTAACTATTGGTGAAAATTAGCTGAAGTGTAAATTTAAAAGTGTTTGTTTGTGAGGAAGTGTTACTGCAATTTTTGTCGTATTTGGAACTTAAAGAACTGTGAGAAGACTGTATTAGAAATAACAGATTTACCATTGTCTGAGTTTGTATGACAGTATTATCAGAAAGGCTGAAGTATTTATAATAACTTCAGCCGTTCTGATAATACTGTCATACAAACTCAGACAATGGTAAATCTGTTATTATCAATTAAATATCAACTGCCTTACTATCCCATAATGCAACCCCCCCCTTTGGACATGTATAATGCTATGCATTATGGGAAGGGCTACTACTAAGACCAGTTTTGACCTTATTGAGGTATGTTTAAAGTGCAGGTATGTCTCTCCAAAAATTCTGAGTGATCTACAAAATCACTCTAAATCCCAATGAGTCACCATAAAGAATCACTAACAAACTCATCACTCCTGATCTGAATTTCTCCAGGACAGAACTCAGCTATAGCTCCACTCAGTGACAGGCAAAAACCCAACAGCAAATAGAATGAGTCTCCTCCCAAACAAACCCAAAGACAAACATTATTACTGTTCAAGTGTGGGATTTCTCCAAAAACTCAGGTGATCCCTCAGATCACCCAATCAATGAATGACATAAAGGATCATTGAACTTTTTACTCAGTGGTGGATTTTCTCAAGCCCAAGCAAAACCACTCTCACTGAGCAGTTCTGTGGATCCCAAAGACAAGCAGAACCCTTCTTCCTCATTGAGCACCTCTACTTGCCAGAAAGCAAGCAAGCCCAAAGATGAATATTACATATTCAAGTGGGGGGGGAGGATCTTCAAAAACTCAACCAATCCTTCAGATCAACTAATCCGATCATTTAGCTCATTACTCATCAATTGTTCTACTCAGTGACAAGCCCACTCCACCACCAAACAGAACCCTCAGTGGTGGCTCTACTCAGCAGCAGGCTCACCCTACCACCAAGAAGAGCCACTCACATCTCAGGGAAAAGTATCAACTGAGGCAACAACAAGACCACTTCAGCAGACTTCCCAATATATAAGAAAAGTTAATTTTCCAAGAACTCGGGTGATCCTCTAATTTCAACAAGTGACCTAGTGATCACCTGAGTTTTTGGAAAATTTTGAAAACCACAGAGCAGAGTCACTCATATCTTTGGGAAGACATCCACCAGGGCAGCCACAAGACCACCTTGTGATGAATATCCAAAGTATGTTAAAGTGCACTCCAAAAACTCTGAGTGTTCAACAAGATCACCCTTAATCTCACTTAGTGATGAGTTTAGTAATGATCCTTTAGGATCATTATGAGATGAGTTTAGTAATGATCTTTAATGACTCATTAGTAATGAGTTAAGTAATAATGAGTAATGAGTTTAGTATAAAGTGATGAGTTTAGTAATGATCCTAAAGGATCATTACTAAACTCTCATCATTCCAGAACTGAATTACTCAGGTACAGGAAACTCAGCAGTGGCTTCACTCAGTGACAGGCAAAAGCCCATCACCAAGCAATGCCTCTCTCTCTCTCTCTAATTTCCAGGAAGATACCATAGATGAATTTATAAATGTGATATGTGGGAGCCAGATCCAAAAGTGATACCAAGATTGAAGTAATGCAGAAGTCATCTATTTCCCATATACAAGTAATGAAAAGGTGTACACCTAACTATAGAATAACTTTTATATCATGTAAATATTTAAGCTTATGTATCAGAATACATCATCAGTACAATTATCGAACAACAATAGGAATTGAATTAATAAAACAGTAGTGCACATACTTAAAATGGAATCCCTCTACTTATACTTACACAGGAAATATGTATACACATACATATTTACTGTGGCATATGAGTTATTCTATATTTATGGATATTCCATAAATATATAAGAAAGGTGTATTATCTTATTATTCAAATACTCTGTAACAGAGATGTTAAAGTTTTTACACTCAATTAGACTAAAAATTAAAGATGCCAAAAATGATATTCTTTGTTCAATCCTTGATCCAAGTGTAAGCAAAGTTTGAGTGTAAAGTATCTTCACGAATGGGCTACTTGTACATAGAGGCTAATGACTTTACATCAATTGCCTTAGTATCCCATAATGAAAAGCACCCCCCCCCCTTGGACATCTAGGTAGTACCCTTTCCCATAATGCATAGCATTATATATGTCTGAAAGGTGGATGGCTTTGCATTATGGGATACTAAGGCAATTAATGTGGAGTCATTAGCTTCTATATACAAGTAGCCCAGTCATGAATATACTTCACAAACAAACTTTGTTTGCTACACTTGAATAAAGGATTAAACCAAGAATGTAATTTTTTTGGCATCTCTAATTTCAGAAATCAATGAGTCACATGACTGACATCACTGGAAGTCACATTATTAGTGATTTCCATTACCGGAGGGCGTGCCTTTTTTTGTTCGGAATGGTACTTAGTTAATTTTTTTCATGAAGGGTTTCATGTACTTTTTTGAGAATGATTTTGTTTGCAGTGGTGGTATTTCGTTTAATTAGGATTTTTTTTGTTTTTTAAAAGATTATGTCATTTGCACATTTTTCAATGTTTCTTAAGATGTCTTTTTTTGTAATTAGCAGTTCGAGTTTATTAATTTTTAAGATGAATAGCTGTTATTGTTAGTGTGTTTTTTCAAGAGCTACAAGCTAGAGGTGTTAGGTATGCGTTTGTGTTTTTTTGGTGCATGTATTTCTTGTATTAGCATTTTCTTATTTCTGACTATTTTTTTGTTTTATTTTATGCTAAAATGTTTTGTTTTGCTAAAATGGTCAGGTCAACTGCCAAAAGCTGCAAGCCAGAGATGCTTGCTTGTTGGTGCTTGCATTTCTAGTATTGGATATTTCATTTTGGTATAAAGTTATATTATAAATAAATAAATTCTCAGTAGGTGATAAATAAATTAATGAAAAGAAGAGCCTTTGTTATATTATAATGTAATAATTATAGTATAGTTATAAAATATATTTATATTACAAATTAAAGATGTTAAGGAATTATATTCTTGGTCTCATCCTTTATCCAAGTGTAAGCAAACAAAGTCTGCGTGTGAAGTCACTTCACAAATGGGCTTCTTGTATATAGAAGCTAATGGCTTCACATCAATTGGCTTAGTATCCCATAATGGAATGCGCAAATCCTTGCAGACATGTATAATGCTTTGCATTATGGGAAGGGCCATTACTCGGACCGGTTTTTCAACATTTATTGAGATATCATCAGTGGGAGCCACATCTAGAAGTGATGCCAAGGTTGAAGTAATGCAGAAGTCTCATTTCCATACACAAGTAGCCAAAAGGTAAAAGTCAAAACTGGTCTGGGCAGTGGCCCTTCCCATAATGCATAGCATTATGGATAAAGTATAAAATCAAGAATATAATTTCTTAGCATCTTTAATTTATAGTATAACCAAGTGAAAAAACTTTCAACATCTATCTCTAATCCAGAGTATTTTAGTAATAAGGTGTGATACCCTTTTGGCAACTTGTATATGGAAATAATATTTCTGCATTATTTCAACCTTGGTATGACTTCTGAGTCTGGCTCCAACTGTTGAGACCTCAATAAAGGTTAAAACAGATCTGTAGTGGCCCTTACCATAATGCATAGCAGTATACATGTCTGTAAGGACATCTGCATTGCATTATGGTGCACTAAGGCAATTGATGCAGAGACATTACCTGCTATATACAAATAGCCCAGTTGTGAAGTGATTTCACATGCAAACTTTCTTGGCTTACACTTCGATAAAGGAATTTATTGGCATCTTTAATTTATAGTATAACCAAGTGAAAAAACTCAACAATTATATTATATTATTATTATAGCTATTAAATTATTATAACTATGATTATTATTATAATCTGAGACATCCAGGGAGTCAAGGACTCATTGAGAGAAGCTATAAATTATCAAAACCGGCTGTAATACCTTCTCTTAAATCCATTCACACTAGATGCACTTACTACTAAAGGTAAAGTATTCCACTCACTCGCTGCTCTGCGAGAGAAAAATTTAGCTTCACCCCTTTCTTGACTGTGAACAATAACTTCCATGGATGCCTCCGTATTCCCTCCCCATCCATATAATGAAAATTTTCATAAGATATCCTATAACGTTAACCCATTCAGAAGTTTACAGACCTCTATCATATCATTCCTCCCCCCCCCTCTTTCTCCTGTTACCCGGTTTGTAATTCACATAGTTGCAGTCGGTCCTCACACTCTAAATCCCATTGTATTTCAATTGCCATGGAATACTACTAATAAAAGGCAACTATATGCGCACCTGGGCAGTCCATCTTTTAACTAGTGCAATCCTAGGCAATTCCTATGATGAAGGTTATATTCTCATAAACTCTCTGGTAAATGTTCAGACTTTTTAAGTTTAACAAATTAATATCTATATAATTTATATTATGGGGTGCTTAAGGGTCAAAGCTATATAACTGAGAGGAGACCTCCACATAGCCTTGAAAGGAATGTGGAGAATCAACCAGGGCTTCTGACCTAATGTCCAATCCTCAACTTCTTGTGATGCACCATGTTGGGTATCTACCTGGATACTGAACGAATGAGGATGGGCTGGCGATTTGGGATTTAGCCGAACAAACTGTATTCTTATTGGTTAAAACAAAATAAAAAATAATGGTACAACATGACAAAATTTCAAGTCGTCTGGGTGTCGCACGGTTAAACAAGTCCCCCGTTGTTTTCGCCAGGGAACCAGACTGAACAGCGAAAAGTCTGCTACTGGAACAAATCTGAAAGCACACCCCAACACAACATCACCAGAGTTAAATATTGGTACTATCAACATAACAAGCCTGAATAGCAAAGAAATGGAGCTAACTGAAGAATTAGATAAGTACCTGATTGCCATAATAGGGGTGATTGAAACAAAAAAGGCAAAAACTGGTGAGATCTTTCTGAGCAAAAAATACAAAATGTTATATTCAGGCAATGACGATCAAGGAAAAGAAGGAGTAGCCATAGTATTCAACACAAAACACGAGGCTAATCTTCTTGAATGGCAGGCAGTCTCAAGAAGAGTGATGAGGGCAAATATCAGAATGTGGAATTGGACAATGAGACTTATTTATGCCTATGGTCCCACAGAAGGTTCTACTAAGGTAGAAATGGAGGAATTTTTTGATGCTTTAGAGAAAGCAACTGACACAATGAAAAAGGAAAAGTTGGTCCTTGTTGGGAATCTGAATAGCAGAATACGAAATGATTGTCAGACATACAAAAATATTTTGGGAAAATTTTTGGGAGAAGAGAGCACAGCTAATAATAATGGCAAATACCTGTTGGATTTCTGCTCAGGACATGGACTGGTTATTAGTAACGCCATGTTCCAACATAAAAATGTGCAAAAATTCACATGGAGAGAAGAGACAAGGAATAAGAAAAGTCTCATTGACTATGTTATTGTTGATGGTGATGTTTTCTCCCTGGTACAGGACAACAGAGTGTACAGAGGATTTGAAATCTGAAGTGATCATTATTTAGTCTTGAGCAAGATAAAATTCATTTTCATATTGAAAAGAATAACATGTAAGAAAGTTTTAAAGATAATAAAAGCTGAGCAGCTCTCAGATGTGAACTGTAGACTAAAGTACAAAAAGATTATTGACGAAAAAATGAAAGAGTTTGAGAACAGTAACCAGACCTTGGAGATTCAGTGGCAAGCCTTGAAGAAAACCATGAGTGACTCAGCCAGAGAGGCATGTGGTGAGGTTGTCTGCAAGGATAGAAAAATCAGAACTCCATGGTGGACAGTGGAAGTTAAAGAGGCAGTGAAGGAAAAGAAGATAGCATATCAAAAGTTCCTGGCAAATAAGTCAGCTTGTGCTCTTAGAGAATATAGAGACAAATGTAAGAAAGCTAAACACTGTGTAAAACAAGCTAAGCAAAAGTCATTGGAGGACTTTTGGCAAGAATATAGAAAATAAATATCAAGAAGTGGCAAGATATTCTGGAGGTTGTTGAAGAAGCTTAGAAATGGAGAAAAGAGTGCTGTAAAAGGAGTTAAAGATGATAGAAGTGACATGAAAACACGAGAAAAAGATATCCTTGAAGTATGGAGTAATTACTTCAAAAAATTGCTAAATGAAACAAGCGTGATAGCACAGTGGTAAAAAACACTCCACAGGCAAACAGTCAGGAATACATATCTATACTTGAAGTAGAAAAAGTCATCAAAGGCAGCAGGAGTAAATGATATTCGACCAGAAATGCTGAAGTATGGTGGTATAAAAGTCTTACAGTGGCTGCACTGCATAGTTCAGAAAGCCTGGACAGAGGGACGAATTCCCGATGATTGGAGTAGAGCTCTCATAGTACTCATATATAAAAAGGAAAATAAAACTGAATGTGAGAATTACAGAGGTATATCCCTACTGAGTGTTCCTGGTAAGATATATGCCAGTATACTTGAGAAACAGTTGAAAAGAATTGGGGAAGAAAAGCTTTGTGAAAAACAAGCTGGATTCAGGCCAAACAGAGGCTGTTAGAATCAGATCTTCACTTTACGACAAACAGTTGAGAAAGCATTGAAATATAAAAAAAATTTGTATTTAAGTTTTGTCGATCTGGAAAAGGCATATGACATGATGCCAAGAGAGAAGCTATTCAAAACACTACAGTTATATCGTATCAATGGGGCATTATATCAAGCAATACTTAGTCTTTATTTGAGTTGTAAGTCAGCAGTTAGAATTGAAGGAAGTACAGGAAGATGGTTTAATGTTAAATCTGGTGTGAGACAAGGATGTACATTATCCCCTCTGTTATTCATTATCTATATGGATCACATTATGAAGGAAAGTGGTATTAAACCTGATATCAGAATTGGAGATGTTAATGTCAGCTCTTTGCTTTATGCGGCCATATGTTATTCTTCTAAATAAATCCGCTACAAATCTGCAAGATTCTCTGACTAAATTGAATAGCTGTTGTAATAGTTATGGTATGAAGGTCAGCAATAAAAAGACAAAGATAATGAAAATAGGTAGAATCGTTGAAAAGGTCAACTGTGTTGTGAACGTAGAACCTGTGGAACAAGTAAAACATTTCAGCTACTTAGGCACGGTTTTTAGTGAAGATGGTAAATTAAATATGGAAATAGACAACAGAATCAACCAAGCTGGTATGGTAGGAAGTCAATTGAATAAATTTATATGGAATAAAAGAGAAATTAGTCAGAACTAAATTAGCTGTATACAAGACAGTGTTCAAACCAGTTTTAACTTATGGATCTGAGAGGTGGGTCAGAAGTAAAACACTTGACCAAAGACTAGAGACCGCAGATATGAGAGTTCTGAGAAAGATTAGAGGAGTGAACAGATGGCATCAATGGTAATATCATATTAAAAACGAGGATATTAGTAAAGAACTTGACATTGTCAGCATCCAGGAATGCATCAGCAGAGTTAATCTCAGGTGGTATGGTCACTTAAACAGAATGGGCAAGGAAAGATTAGCAAAACAAGTTTTCTCTGCCAGGTTGGCAGGAAAATGACCCAGAGGAAGACCAAGATATAGGTGGATTGATATGGTACAAAGTGCTTTAGATGAAAGAAATATAAGATCTGATAATGTTGGAGTCTTGACAAGTAACAGACTGATTTGGAGGAAAATTGTAGATAGGAAGTTTGTAATAATGTAAATTTTTCATGCAGTACTATCATCTCCTGTACACACTTTGAGGGTACATGTCAGGAATTTGATGATGATGATGATAATTTATATTTTTTACTTGTCTGCATGTTTCTTTCTTTCAAATTTCTGATCTTTTGTTTCCATAGGTTGGTGTTGTGTTGGTGATTAACAGGTCTGGTTAGCTTTTCAGCTTGCCAACCAGAGGTGTTTGATTGTGCATTATTGGTTGTTGATATTACCATTTTTATTCTTGGCTTCTTGTGTTTCTGTATGTGATTTTTTTTTTCCTTCTGAACGGGTATAGAACGATTTCACTGCATTTTAAATATGTGTCTTGCTTTTGAGAAAAATAGATATATATATATATATATAATGGTAGGTTTGGCACCTTTGACAAATTCATAGCTACAAGTTTTGTTTTTTTTCGTGACAACTAGTAAAATATTCTGTCACCTGAGAGCCCTTTTCACACAGGAACAATTAGCAGCAGATGTCCCAATGCCAAAGCATTATTGTTAAACAGCAATCTTGCTGTTCATCAGTAAATGGTATTATTATTATTATTATTATATGGGTATCTCCATGGAGTCAGAAGACTCACCGCAGGAGACCAAGCTATCAAAACAATATCTATCATACCTCTTCTTTAACTCCTTTACAGACGAAGCACTCGCAACTGATTCAGGCAATGCATTCTATTCATTCACCACTCTCCAAGAAAAAAATCTAGTTCTCACACCCTTGTTAACCACAATTTTCCTTTTTTTATTTAAATTAATGGGATATTAAATCCCACATTATTTCAAAGCCGAATAAGGAACTCAAAGATAGAAATCTAATTGCTTCACCTTTGCACTGCCAGGTGTTGGCTTACGCTTGGACTCGCCGAACTTTACATAGTTTCTATATTCGGCGTGAAACTCTTAGATTAGATTTCTATCTTTAAGTTCCTTATTCGGCTTTGAAATAACGTGGGATTTAATATCCCCTTAATTTAAATAATTTTGACATCGCCGAATTGAATACTCCTGGATCTTTATTTTAAACACTTTTCCTTAATTTCCAGGGATGATCTCTTGTTCTTCCATCACTATCACACAGCTGAAACATTTCCCCTGCATCAATCTTATAAAAACCTTTAAGTAATTTAAATGTTTCTATCATATCTCTTCTTCTCGGCCTATCAACCAACCTCTGTAATCCACAAGCTCTCAATCTATCAATGTAGGGAGCAATTTTTTACACCACTCACCAACTTAGTCACTCTCCTCTGAGCCCTCTCCACCAATTATTAACTTCTATAATATTCAGTTGTAAAATTTACACATACCTTCTCTTATCAGTGAACGTAGTAATCAGATGTATGCCAATACAATATCAGTTCGATCATTTTTTACATATATCTATATTCACAAACATTACATTTCCACAAATAAACATATCCATGTGTGAGAGTCGTGGAAGTGAAGCGCCATCTTTAGTGTTTAAATACAAGTTCAATAATGATTATTATTTTTTTTTTATAGCATCTCCATGGAGTCCGAAGGCATCGCGGGAGACCAAAAAAACCATCATACACACAAATCCTATCATACCTCTCTTTGAATCCATTCACCCTCAGGGAACTCACAACCGTTTCTGGCAATCCATTCCGCTTACTCATTACTCTCCGAGCAAAAAATAAAAATCTGGTCCTCACACTCCCTACTGACCACACTCTTATAAAACTTTCACAGAATGCCCCTGGTTCCCTGACTATATATCATATATTGAAATTTTCATTTGCATTTTTTATCTAAACTTTGTAACCCACAAATCTTCAACCTATCCTCGTAGGGACCAAGATGGTGACATTCCACAGAAATGTCACCATCTTGGTCACTCGTCTCTGAATCTTTTCGACCACCTCTTGGTCCCCAAGAGACAGAGGTGACCAAATCTGTGCACAGTAGCCAACGTATGGCCGAATCATAGCATTATAAAGAGAAACAATAACTTGTTTATTTACTTCTTAGTGTGTTTTTTCAACATCCATGTAATCGTTGAGCAATTTTACCAACTTTTGCAATATGCTCTTTGAATTTTAACTTTTTGTCCACCATTATCTCCAAGTCCCAGGCCTCATCAATTTCCTGCAAACCAATACCATTAGTATGACACAACATATGCATGAACCATAACCTTACATTTTGAAACATTAAATTGGCAAACATTATCCCTTGTCCACAATGCCACTTTATTTAAATCATCCTACAAGATATCTACATCACCTTTATCAACTATTGCTTCCCACAGTTTTGTATCATCAGCAAATAACTGAATATCCCCTCTTAAATCTTTCCCTATGTCATTGATATACAAATTTAAGAACAGTGGCCATATTCTTAATATCCTGAGATACACCACTAATCACCATCATTCTCTTAGACTCCACTTCATCTTATACTACTTTCTCTGGTGTTTGTCGATCCATTCGATCCTGTCCGTGCTACTAGCCTCATATCCAGTTATTGTAATAGTTTTCCATGTTGTATTCCGTCAAATGCTTTGGCAAAATTAGCAGTATCATCGTGTAGCCATTACCTTTCTCTAATTCTGCTGTCACTTTATTATAAAATGTGAAGAAGTTAATAAGACAGGATCTACCCTTTACAAAGCAATGCTTCCCACTATAGAGTATCACGTTTTACCTTTCACCATCTTTTTCAATACTTTAAAAACCACTCCCGATTGGTTGTTAACTGGTCTGTTTGTAACCTCAGTCTTGGAGGGAACTTTAGGCGATATTACTGTCTTACCCGCTTTCCACTCCCTTGGGACCCTGACAGAGATGAGATTTAGATTGAACAACTTCATCAAAGGCAAGGCGAATTATACTTAGAGAACTTTTAAGAGGGTTATTTTATTTTATTTTATTATAGCCGATTCTAGAATTACTCGATCAGGGTTACACGGAAAGTTTTTTTTTTTTTTCTCACGATACTGATTAAGAAATGCGTCCTTTGTGGTAATGAACAAAAAAAATAAAAATAAAAATAAACAGAGGTAGTTCGATTTTTGCAATATACACACTCCGACCAATAAGAATTAGAAATTTCGGAGAAATCAGTGCTCTGCATGTAGGCAAGCACTTGCCAGTATAGATCCACTTCAATTCCGTGAGATGTAGGTCGTAAACAGTCTTGATTAAATTCTTCAGTCAGTTGCTGCACACGGGAAGTTCTGTTTCGTATAGCCTTCTCAGATGACAGCAATCTCGTTCCTAACAGACTGACTAAGGACCCCAGTTATGGCTCTTAGAAAAGCTACGCAAGTTATTTTTTCTCTGATTAAAAACCGGTATATCTCACCTTTTGAGAAATTTCTCAGCTCTAATGTTTTCAAATTTTGGGCTACAGCGACGGACACGCACAATCAGCATTTTCGAACTCCAAAAGATGTTTGGTTTTACTTACTGTGATCAAGATTATTGACGAGTATCATTATTGTAGAGTTGCCTAGAATAGGCGTTGATGCACGTGACCAAGAGTTTTGCATATACGTTGCATAAGTGACGTTTACGTACTACTGCATAAAGTTTTCTAATTCAGTGGCCGGTATAACTTCGAATAACTTAAATATGTATAAGGTGCCATTCTCATATACACAAAAGCGTCACTGAATATGGGATAGCTACCTATTAACATGTTGGATCCTCTGGCCCTGATTACGGCTCCCACACGACGGAGCAAGGGCTCCACAAGCTTGCGAAAATATTTTACAGGTATGGCGACCTATGATTCCTTTAGAGCTTTTCATAATTTGCTCAATTTCCGCGGTGATGGGACACGGGCACGAACACTCTATTCGACGGTATATCGAAGATTTTCGATAGGATTTAAATCAGGGCTTCTAGATTGCCACTTTTTCACTTCATAGTCAACAGAATGCTTCTGGAACCAAGCAGCAGCCTTCCTGGACCTTTGAGATGAACGGTATTCTTGCTGATAGACGCCATATCCATTGGGATATATGATTGACATAAATGGGTGTAAATGGTCGGCCATCAGTTCCACATATCGTGGTGCATTGAGATTCGTTGGTACACGTAAAAAATGTCCCAAAGACATCCAACTGGAGAAACTCTAGGCCATCACTGAGTAATGAACACCTTGTAGAGTTCCAACTTGACATGCAGGACTCATGCTTCATGGAGTTGGCACCATATCCTTAGTCTCCCATGATGCTAAGGATATGGCGATTAGCGATTTAAATCGCGATTCATCTGTCCAGACTACACGTTGCAAATTTTAATTCATCCAATTTCGATGTTCTTTAGCCCAGTGGGACACTAATAGGTCGACGACTCAGAGGCGCTGATGTGAACGTTGAACTGTCATTGCATTGACTTTCCGGTTGGAACCCTCGTTCAGACGGAAAGTTATTTGAGATAATGTCTGGTTCCTATCGGTCCGTACGATACGAGTCATTCAAGGCTGGTTGCTCTTTGTAGTTTACCCAGTGCTTTTTCTTTGCCAAAATTTTCATAATCCCGTTACAATTTTGAAATTGTCGAACGCAAAAATCCAAGTCGGTGAAATTTTTGAGATCGAGTGACCCATCCGACGGACACCTATGATCTGCACTCAGTCAAATGCATCTAAATCCTGCACCTTTCGCCATTAGCTTCTCACGACGAATCTTTGGGGGGAAGCCAACGCTGACAGCTAAGAAAATTTACAGTTTCGTCCAAGCATGCGCAAAAATGCGGGAGTAACGGAACAGAATTTGCATAGCGTCTCCTATCTCTAACTCAATGGCACTTCAGTTTACATACACTAGTTATTGTATACCACAAACTCTAGTTTTCGTTGTTGCCAGAACATCAGAGCAATACAATCGTGATGACCTCGGAATAATTGACGTTTTGTTAACAAGACTTGGAATGAATCGAATGCAGTTTACTACTACTACTACTGTTATTATATTATTATTATTCCTATGCCTACACAGCGCCCTCATATTGCAGGCGCTGTGTAGACAGCGTACTCAGAAGAGGCATACGAACGGCCGTACGGTGATGTCGCTGCTCCAGTTTTTTATAGTTTTAAAGTGGTACCAAATCCTGTTTTAAGCTGTAAGTGATCCCAAGTAACCCTACTTATCACGCTGAAGACAGTGATAAAAAAATTCAACGAGATCGGCTATGAAACCAAATTTTGAAATATTGAAAAGTGAACAGAGAGGATCGTGGTCAACAACTAGCGAAGAACAAAGGACGTCGCCATCTTTACAATCACGCCATATCTGCCCGAGGGTAGAAAGGTGAGTCATGAAGTGTATCAAATGCCTGGAGGATTTTTCATCCGGCAGAAATAATATAACTTGTACGAAATGCAGTAGGATTATACACTTAAAATGTGCCGGCTTTTCAGAAACAACCGGGCAACATAAATATAAATCCGATGTAACACGCAAGGATTGGAAGTGCGTACTCTGGGAAAAAAAAAAGAAACGCACCTAAAGCAGCCACCTACGATGCAGCTGGTTATACGGGAGGCAAAATCAGACGAAGAACTGAACAGACAAAAAAATGCAGGTGAGTCCTATAATTTCAACTCTTTAAATATACTAATAGAAAACGGTCTAGAGACCATAAAAGCCAGCTTAGCAGACATTGTGCAAGAACTCTTTAATAAACAGAACGAACAAATAACAAAAAAAATCTAGCGAATATGAAAATTTGGTAAAACATATTAATTTAGCAGTGATATTGCAAACGGTAAAAGACATTAACATGAGCATTAACGCACTAAATGACAGGCAACACAATTTGATGAAAGAGACATCCTAACTCCGTCAAGAATTTAATTCTCTAAAACTACAATCATCATCATCATCACGAACTATAGGCTCACTGCCCATTGATGTCTGATGCCTGTTTCAATATCTTCTTCCACTTTTCTTTGTCCAGTGCACAGTATCGCAGTTTTTGTACATCCACACCAGTCTTTTATATCGGCTATCCATTCTCTGTATGGTCTACCTCTTCTGGTTAAACCATCCAAAATACTAAACATAAATGTCTTTATCTTCCGGTCCTCACTCATTCTACAGATGTGTCCAAATAATTGCAGCTTCCGTTTTATAATCTTATGCATTAGATTCTGTTTTGGTTGTATCTTCTGATAGAGCTCTTCATTAGTGATTTTTTGTACCCATCCTATTCTTAGAATCTTTCTGTAACAAGTACTTTCAAATGCCAAAATTCTTTTTCTTGATTCTTTATTTAATACTCACGTTTCAGATCCGTACAGTAAACCGCTGAAGATGCATGTTTCCAATACTCTTAGTTTTGTTTGCAGACTGATCACTTTACTTTTCCAGGTGTTATCCATGGCATTCAGATTTGTTCTTCCCTTTGCAATCCTGATCTTTATTTCTTTTTTACAGTCCAAGTCATATGTCAGTTTACTTCCCAAATATGTGAATTGTTCTACATTTTCTATATCAGTTCCATCCACTTGTATCTTTTGTTTCATGTTCTTCTCACCAAATACCATTGTCTTTGTTTTTTCCAAGTTCATAACAAGTCCTAATCTCTTCCCTTCCTCATTTAACAGTTTCATTGTTTTTTGTAGTTCTCTTTCGGCTTCTTCAATAATAGCAATATCATCTGCAAATCTCAGATTGTTAATTCTCATTCCGTGTACAGATATTCCTTTGGCATCTTCCTTCAATTTGTCCTTTGCTCTTTCTAAATGTGAGATGAAAATGCTTGGTGATATTGAGTCTCCCTGTCTAGTACCTTTGCTTGTTTTAAACACTTTCCCCAAATCATCATCTATTCTAACTGTTGCAACTGCATTCTGATAAACATCTTTTAATATAGCTATTAGTTTTTTATCAATTCCATATGATTCCAGAACTGCTAATGTTACTTTCTGGTCAACACTTCAAATGCTTTCTGAAAATCAACAAAACAAGTATATACGTTTTTGTTTTTTCTCCTAGCTTTCTCTGCTGTTAACCTCATTGTCAAAATCTGTTGAATTGCAGTTCTATTCTTCCTAAATCCTGCTTGTTCGTCTGCAAGGTATGCTTCCAATTGTATTCTCAATCGTTCTGTCAATATGATCATCATCACTTTACCAAGGTGACTTATCAAGGCAATTGTTCTATAATTTTTACATTTTAGCTTATTTCCTTTCTTGTATAATGTTACTAATATTGATTTCACTCACTCCTCTGGCATTTTCCCTTCTTTCCATACCATATTACATAGTTGGTGCATTTCTGTAACCATACTTTCACCACCATATTTAATCATTTCTCCAGTAATATTATCGTTACCAGGACTCTTGTTGTGTTTTAGCCGTCCTATTGCTTTTTCTACCTCTTAAAATATCCACATCATGCTGATTACCTGGTGGTGATATCTGCTTCAATTCTTCAGTCAGTTTCCCAATGATATCTGAATCTAGTTTTTCTTCATATAACTCACTACAGTACAATTTTTTCTTTATTCATCAATACGTTGCCTTTTTCATCTTTAATTGTGGTCAGTTTTGGTTGCCACTTTCTATGAATGATTCTGATCATTTTGTATACTTCACTTGTTTTATGCTCTCCATAGTGCATTGTTGCATTGGGCTTCTAAACATTTCATCTTATCCATTCTGACTGCTTTTTTCACCTCATTACACTTTCTTCTATATTGCTCTTCTATTTGTTCTGATGTATCCCTTCTTATCTTAAACATGCTTTTCTCCTGTATAACTTCTGTGTTTCTTGTGTAATCCATTTCTTCTTGATCTTCTCTTTTTCTGGTACTATTTCTTCAACTGCATCTTCTATCGCCTTCATTACTCTTTTCACTCTTATTTTCGAGTTTTTTTCTTTCTCCACACTTTTAAGTTTCTCTTCTAACACTGTTTTGTACCTCATTCCTATTTCTGCTTCACTTATTCGTGCTGTATCTCTTCTATTCTGATGTTGGGGTTTATATTTCTTTTTTAATTTCAACTTGATGTTTGCAATCACTAAACTATGGTCCGAGTCCATATCTGCTCCATGAAAAGTTCGACGTTGCTGTACTGATGTTATACATCTTCTTTTAACCATAATCATATCAATCATGTTTTTGGTTTTCCCATCATTTGATCGCCAGGTCTATTTTCTACACTCCTTTTGTTAGAATTTTGTGTTATAGATCAACATCTTATGATCCACAGCAAATTCTAACAATTTTTCACCTCGTTCATTTCTTTCTCCGAAACCATATTTTCCCATGACTCTTTCCCAACCATCATTATCTATTCCGACTTTGGCATTCCAATCTCTTTCCATAATTAGCACATCTTGCTTTGGTATTGTTTCTATTGTCCATGATAAATTTTTGTAGAATAAGTCAATATCCTCATTTGTGCTGTCAGATGTGGGTGCATATAGCTGAACTATTGATATCTTGAATGACTTTGCCTGAAATCCTGCTACTATGATTCGTTTATAAAACTACAATACGAACGTTTAAATCAGCAACAACATAAAGAAGATCTTGTCATAAACGGTCTTCCTGAAACGGCACCTACAGAAAACCTCAGGGACGTGGTTTTAAAATTAGACCACAGCTTAACGGCATTCAGACCGTAAATTGGATTCATAGGAAGAGCAAAAACCAAGGCTTACCACGACCTGCATCAGTCATGATTCATCTTACGAGCAATTCCACAAGAGACAATCTCATAAAAGCCGACAATCAGGAAAAAACAAAACCAGTTGCGAAGGATTTGAACACACAGCAAGATAATACACCAATCTTCGTATCCGAATATTTCACACCATTCAACCAGAATCTGTTGTACCAAGCAAGGAAAGCAAAAAAAGAAAAAAATTACCAAGGTTTGTGGACCACAGATGCCAACATATTCATAAGGAAGTCACAAACTTCAAAGCCGTTACAAATTAAAAGCTCAGAAGACATATAAAGGCTGTCACAGTGAAAAATAAGCCTCCTAATTAGCACAAAAAGAAGCCCACAATAAAAAAAAGAATGTGAAACATCAAGACAGATGCAATAACACAGGATATATCGGCAATTTCACTTTGATCAGACCTTTCAGATCATTCATTTGATCTCCCAAACACCTGCCTACTTCCAACACAGCAACCAAATCTATATATATATATATATTAATGTTCATTATTTACTAGGTAGAACTGTATATAAAAAAGGAAATTAAATGACTCTATACTGAATAATAAAGCTGAGTTTTGTATTCGGTATAGAGTCATTTAATTTCCTTATATATATATATATATATATATATATATAAGGAAATTACCAGAACTTGTTCTGGTAAAATACTTCTACATGGTTACATGGCTATTTTAACTCCTAACACCAGGGCAACTCATTGTAAAGGTGGGTAAAACTCTGATCACTATTCTTAGTATTTTCCCATATCGTAAAGCACCTCTCACTAGAAGATGTATACTGCAATGCATTATGGGTGGAGTCACTACCCAGACTGGTTTCAACCTTTTTTGAGGTCTCCTCAGTGAGCAGCTAGACCCTAAATACCAAGGTTGAACTTGAACTTGAACTTAATTGGTTGATGGACTGAGTCCTTGACTCTTTATCCCTTCATCTGGATTTTAGATTGTGGGTGATGAGATTATTGTGGGTAATTTACCCGCTCATTGTGAGCATTGAGGCTGTATCAGCTTTCTCTTGCGATGGAGGATTTCGGTTTTTTATGTTTGAAACGATCTGAGGGCTTGTAGTCCACTGCCTGTCGAACTAACTGATTTGGGTGATTATCCGTGATTGTGAAGAATTTCTCTGCAATGCTTGTCATGTAGGTCTTAATATCTGGAAGATTGGCTTCTTGATGTATTGGGTGTTTCTGATGAACCATGGGGCATTAAATGCCATTCTTAGGCATTTATTCTGTATTATCTGAAGTCTGTTGATGTTGCTTTTAGTCGTGTGACCCCAGGTTGGAGAGGCATAAGTTAGTTGCGGTCTGATTACCGATTTGAAAAGTAAGATTTTGTTGCTTATGCTTAGGAAGCTGTTCCTGTTCAAAAGTGGATATAGCTGTGCTATAGTCTGACTTGCCTTAGTGGTAACACTATCCATATGTGACTTGAAGTTTAGACGTCTATCAAGATGAATTCCCAGATATTTGGTAGAATTGCGCCAAGGGATGATTTTACCAAACATTTGTATGCTTGTATTCGGTTCTGCCTTACGTCTGGTGAAAAGTACTGCAGAGCTTTTGTTTGGATTAATTGCGATACGCCACTTGGTGTACCAATCCTCCAATTCATTGACTGCTCTCTGCAGCTTGATTGTGGCCAGGTGTGGACGGAGGGATCTGGCTATAATGATTGTATCGTCGGCATACAGAGCGGTGATAGCTGGAGACAGTTTGGGGAGATCTGCCATGTATATGGAGAAGAGCAGGGGAGATAGTAGAGAGCCTTGAGGTACTCCGGCCGTGATTCTCCTCTCCGTGGATCTGATACCGTTGAGTTTTATTTTAAATTTTCTGTTGTGTAGATATGATTTGATAAGTAGCACTAGTGGCAATGGAATACCAACTTCGTGTAGTTTAAAAATTAGTCCATGATGCCATACTCTATCAAATGCCTGGGTGATGTCTAGAAAAACTGCGCCAGTGTGTTGGTGCCACTCATACCCTTGGGTTATATGTTCGATAACTCTGTAAATTTGTAGCGTTGTGGAGTGATATTTCCTAAAGCCGAATTGTTCATCTTGAATTATATGGTTCATATCTGTTGCCTCTTGAAGCCGTGTGAGAATAGCACGTTCGGCTATCTTACCTATGCATGAAAGAAGGCTGATTGGTCTGTAATTTACAGGAAACTGTGTATTTTTCCCAGGTTTGGGAATTAGGAAAACGTCGGCAATTTTCCATCGTTGTGGGAAATAATTTAGCCGGAAGATGGCATTAATGATGGCTACTAGATGCATAACCCCTTTGCGAGGAAGTAACTTGAGTACCTTATTTGTTATTCCATCTGGACCTGGAGCCTTTTTGTTATTTAGTTTTCTTAAAATCTCATATACTTCTGTTGGTGATACGGATTTGTTATTGGATTGGAATGAGGCATTTTGAGTTATTTTACGCACTTGGGTGTGAATTTTACTTATGAAATTTATATCTGTATTGATATAATTGGGGCTGCATTGTTTTTCTAAACTGTCAGCAAATGCTTCAGCTTTTTCCTCGTCGTTGTAGACAACATTAGATTCACCTTGGATTGGAGGAAATGTAAAACGCTTTGAACGGAGTGATTTCATCATTTTCCATATTGATTGATCCTCTGTGTTTAATTGGAGAATTTTGTTATTCCAGAGTTGGTTACGGTGGTCCTTTAGGGCATATCGAACTTGGTTTGTTGCTCTATTGACTGCTTGTTTATCCGCTGGGTCCATTGTTCTCTGATATTGTCTTCTTAATCTGTTTTTCTCTTGGATAAGACGTTTTATATCCTGTGGAAGTTTATTTGATGGTGTACATTTGGTTATATTTGTTACCTGCGTTATAGCTGTCAGCAGTTGTTTTTCAAGAGTCTTCACTGCTTTTTCTACATCTTCAGCAGATGTTATATGCGGTATTGGACCAAGGTTTTCCTGGAAGGCTGAGGGAAGTTGTTTCCAATTTATAAATGCGGTGGTGTTTTCTGTTATATCTTGTATGGTGCCTAGTTGTAATATGATGGGGTTATGATCAGAACTTAAGTCGTTGATTGCTTGTATCTGATAGCTGTGCGCTATGTTTTTTAATATAGCTATATCTAGTACATCAGGACGACCGGTAGCTCCATAATGTGTGGGTTCAGTGGGTCCTATTACTGTTATATTTCTTGAAGTGGTGTAAGAGTTGAGTATTCTTCCATTAATTAAATACCAAGGTTATAGTAATACAGAGCTTTATCAACTTTACCTATAGAAGTTGCAACAAGGTGTTTTTATTTTTAATAAAAAATCTCTGGAGGAGATATAGATGTAATAAATTTTTTACCTTTGGGATATTGTATATTAGGATAACCAAGTTATTTAATAAACTTGGTTATTTTAACTCCTAATCCCAAGTATGCAAACAATTAAGTTTGCGTCTGAAACAAAGTTCAAGTCTAAAGATAATACAACACCAGGGCAAAGGTTGAAACCGGTCTGGGTAGTAACCCCACCAATAATGCATTGCAGTATACATCTAGTGTGATGTGCTTTACATTATGGGAAAATACTAAGAATAGTGATCAGAGCTTTACCCACCTTTACAATGAGTTGCCCTGGTGTTGTATCATCTTTAGACTTGAACTTTGTTTCAGGCGCAAACTTAATTCTTTGCATACTTGGATTAGGAGTTAAAATAACGAAGTTTATTAAATAACTTGGTTATCCTAATATACAATATCCCCAAGATAAAAAATTTATTACATCTTTATCTCCTCCAGAGATTTTTATTAAAAATAAAAACACCTTGTTGCAACTTCTATACGTAAAGTTGATAAAGCTCCGTATTACTATAACCTTGGTATCATTTTATTTGTTATGGCGTTTTGCCTAGTGCTCATACATTTGATTCGCGATTCTGATATTTGATATAAAATGTGATTTAATGAACTCAACAAATATTTTTACTGGAGGAGATATAGCTGTTTTTACTGGTAGAAGAGGACTTGAAGATGAAGAACTTGGATGTGGTGACAGCCAAAGACAGGAAGGTGTGGAGGAGACTCATAATAAACAGTGACCCCACTTAAGTGGGAGAAGCTGCAGAAGAAGAAGAAGAACAAATATTTTTACTGACAGTGAATAGTCCTACTGGTATAGTCAACCGGTTTGGTTCTTGTATAGGCTCATAAAAACTAATTCAGTAGGTAAGTTAACCTTTTTTCCGAAGCAACAGAGATACGCTAGGCCTACTGCTATCAGCATCGCCATTGTTTCATTGCATCAGTTATTATTTTAGAAACTACCTATTATCACAATACGGTAGATAGAAATGGAAAGCATGTCCTGTTCTCCAGAACAAAACGTGGGTCCAACCACAGACCTGCCGTACGAGGAACTCACCTTCAAACAGCTCCTTGCTATTTTCAAGCATATTGGAAATCTGCTACACACAAAATGGCCAGGTAAGGTAGTAGTTCATGAAATCCAAGAAGTTGACACGGACGACGTTCAACTTCTTGAACTACTCCAAGACAACGCTACTGAAAAAACCACAACGCTGAAGATCATTCCCGTACTGACCACATTGATTTCCAGGAGGTTCGCGCAAGCAAAAAGCGCAAAACTGTGACCTCCGAAACACCAATTATAGATGTCATGGAAGAAGATGGTTCTGCTCCAGACTCACCTACCTCCGCAAGGGAAAAGATCCCCCCGATTATCCTGCGTGAGAAGAACAAATGGATGACTCTAAAGAGCATAATGAACAACCTAAAGATCACATATAACAATGCAAAGAATATCACAGATGGTGTAAAAATTCACCCTAAAACTGTCACAGACTATCGTAGGTTAACAGCAGAACTAAATTCCAGAGGAATTCAGTACCATACTTTCTCACTCGGTTCGGAAAAAAATCTCAAGGTTGTGATTAGAGGCGTGCCTGAGGATGTCTCCACCGATGAAATCATCACAGACCTGCACTCAAGTGATTTACCACCAATCAAGGTCAGCAGGATGACCAGGAGGGACAAGACTCCAATGCCATTAGTGCTGATCGAGATCAGTCAAACCTATAAACACATATATGGCTTGACAACCATCTGTGGATTCAAAATCTCAGTAGAACCGTTAAGGAAGAGAGCTTCTACTAGGCAATGCCATAGATGTCAAAAGTTTGGACATGCCCAGAAAATGTGTAGCGCCGAATTAAAATGTTTGAAGTGTGGGGTTGGTCACCCAACCAACACCTGTTCTAAACCAAAATCTACCCCGGCTAAATGTGCCAATTGTGGCGGTCCTCACACATCCAACTACAGAGGATGTTTGTACAATCCACGTAACAGGAAATCTGAAGAGGGACCATTCTCTCCTTCCATCAGCTCGCCTACATCTGCGGCTACTTCACAGCCTCCTAAAGTACAGAATAAAAACTCAGAAGCCCATCTGTTGAAAACTGAGGTCCCTCAAAAAACGACTCTAAGCTGGCAGCCCAGGACATATGCGGATGTAACCCGCCCTAAACAGACATCCCTAGAACAGTCAACATCACGCCCAAATATGACAGCTATCATTACCGCGTCCCTGGCAAATATGCTATTAGATTTCAGCAGATCTAATCCTTCACAAAGTTCTACTAACAGATTTCTAAAAGATACTCAAGTCATCATTTAAGCGCTCACTAATGAACGGTAAAAAATTAAAACCAGAAGCCCTAGAGATAATAGCCTGGAATGCAAACGGCTTAAGAAATAAGATCCTAGAACTCCAAAATTTTGCCCACAGACATCGGCCAGATCTTCTACTAATAAATGAAACGCATCTAAGACCAGCAGACAATCCCAAAATCTATGGATATCAGTCGTATAGAACTGACAGATCAACCCACAGAGGTGGAGGCACGGCAATTTTCATCAAAAATTTTATCTCTCTTCACTCCATAAACATTCCTACTACCTCCAATCTTGAGATCACTGGCATCGAGATTCTCACGAGCTCAGTAGGCAAATTAAAAATTTTTGCAGCATACCATCCACCACAAAAAGCACTACTACCTTCTGATTTGAACGCCATATTTGACACTGGAGAGCCTACCATTGTGGCAGGTGATTTAAATGCCAAGCATTCTACCTGGAATAGCCACTCAACTAACAAAAATGGGCAGATACTACAGAACTATGCTGATTTCAACAACCTTCACGTAATAGGCCCTGCTGATCCCACCCATCACAACACCTATGTCCAATACATCGGCCCTACACCTATGGTAGGGCCGATGTATTGGACATAGCCATACTGCAGCACATCAGACTCCAATACAATCTAATAACAATCAATGATTTATCATCAGATCATAATCCAATACGTTTAAAATTAGGAAATCTTGAAAAATCATCCCCACCCCCTCACTCATTTATTCCTTGGGAAAGGCTCTCCAAGATGCTCCCGAAATATATTGGACCTGTTCCCATCATTAAATCAAAAGAGGAAATTGACATAGCTGTCAAAAATCTAACAGAACAGATTACAGCAGCCTGTACAGCAGTTACTACCCCTGCAACCACCCACAAGTCCAACCACCTGCCTGAAGATACTATGAATCTGATTAGGGAAAAAAATAAGGCTAGAAAAATATACCATAACACTAGGGCGCCACAAGATAAACGGATCTTAAATAGGTTAAATTCTGCTGTGAGAGATGCACTCGCAGCTCATAGAACTCAATTCTGGGAAGAAAAACTGACCTCTATCTCCGCTGACAGCCACTCTGTATGGAATCTTATCCGAAAGATCAAGAACAAAAATAAACCTCTTCCTCCTCTGCAAACAGATTCAGGTCTCATCCACACCGATGCTGATAAAGCTGAGGCAATAGCGAATCATCTTGAAAATCAATGCAAACCCGCATACGGTCACCTTGACATTAGTCATATCTACAAGATACACCGTAATGTCAGATATTCACTCAAGTCTGCTCCAACACATTCTACTCAAATCACACCCACCTCACCTGCTGAAATATATGCTATTATTCAGAAATTCAAAAATAAAAAGGCTCCTGGACCCGACGGCATCTCCAACAAAGTTATAAAACTTCTACCTCGCAAAGCTATTGTTCATTTAGCAAACATAATCAACTCCATACTTCACTACAAGTATTTCCCTTCCTACTGGAAATTGGCGTACGTTGTTCCAATTCATAAACCTGGAAAGGATCCCACTCTGCCACAGAATTACAGACCAATCAGTCTCATTTCTAATCTCGGAAAAATAGCTGAAAAGGTAATTCTTACTAGGCTTCAAGACTCTGTACTCCTGTTAAACATCCTGCCTGAGGAGCAGTTTGGTTTCAGACAGTTGCATAGTACCACACAACAAATACACAGATTGGTGGAACATATCATCACAGGTTTTAACTGGCGCCAATGCACTGGGGCTGTTTTCCTAGACTTAGCCAGTGCATTTGACAAGGTTTGGCATTATGGTTTACTATACAAGCTTATATCATCCGGTATCCCAATCGGAATCATTCAACTCTTAAAGACGTACCTCTGCGATAGGCGCATGCAAGTGAGACTAAGTGGAGTGGTGTCCTCACAGAAACACATCTTGGCTGGAGTTCCACAAGGGTCCTTACTAGCACCAATCCTATTCTCCTTATACCTGCATGATATACCACACAACCCATTATCTTCAATTAAAGCTCTTTACGCTGATGACACAGCGATATTGGCAAGATCATTAAAGCCTCACTTAGCCATCAAGAAACTGCAAGAAAACCTACTGCAAATAGAGCAATATTTGGCCAAATGGCGTCTCCAGGTGAATCCTCAGAAGAGCGTAGCCGTCTTATTCTCTAGAAGATCAGTGCTTCCCAAAGAAGATATTCTCCTCTTTAACACAAAAATTCAGTGGAAAACAGAGATCAAGTACCTTGGTGTAGTAATGGACAGTAAACTGACTTTCAACTCCCATATCAAGACTCTCTGTGCAAACACATCCAAAACCATAGCCCAGCTCTATCCGCTAATAAACAGCAACAGCAAACTGAGCACCAGAATCAAACTTCTCATATACAAACTGATGGTTCGTCCAATACTCACTTATGCCTCACCGGCCTGGAGCCACACTTCAAACTCAAATATCATTAAATTACAACGCATTCAGAACAAGTGTCTTAAAATGATCCTGGGCGCTCCATGGTTCATCCGAACTGTCCAACTGCACCGCGACATGGAGGTCCCCTATATTTACACCTTCATGCGGACTATAGCAACCAAATTCTTTTCAAAGGCAAGTGTGCATCCTAACAGACTGATCCAACTGGCCACTGACTATGATGCAACGGACTATTCTAAGCACAAAAGACCTAAAGCCATCCTAAATCCCCTCACTGAGGATTAATCTTCTAGGCCAATCAGGGCGAGCAATATAGCTCATAAACTCTTTCCACTCACAGTCTCTGTTAAGATAGCCGGGAATATGAAAAGCTTTTGCTTCACCCGTTAACCCAGTAATGTCACTAGTCACTAGTCACTAACCTTGGTATTTAAAAATAAGGGAATTTGAAAAAAAAGTCCTTCAGGGTAACAAATGGCAATACTGTAGCCAATGAAGTTTTAACTGCGGCTCGGCTATTGCCGTTACCCAGCCATGACTAGAGCTTTTTAGCTCAACAACACTCCATCCACACAGATTTTCTTCATTCAGATGACGGGATGAAGAGTCAAGGACTCAGTCCATCGCCCAGTTCTTTTAAGAATTTTAAGAACCTTGATATTTAGGGTCTAGCCACTCACTGTGGAGACCTCAAAAAAGGTTGAAACCGGTCTGGGTAGTGACCCCACCCATAATGCATTGCAATATACATCTTCTAGTGAGATGTGCTTTTTATTATGGGAAAATACTATGAATAGTGATCAGAGTTTTACCCACCTTTACAATGAGTTGCCCTGGTGTTCTATCATCTTCAGGCTTGAACTTTGTTTCAGGCACAAACTTAATTGTTTGCATACTTGGGATTAGGAGTTAAAATAACCAAGTCCCCCACCCCCCCCCCCCCCCACCCCCCCCCCCCCCCACCCCCCCCCCCCCCCACCCCCCCCCCCCCCCACCCCCCCCCCCCCCCACCCCCCCCCCCCCCCACCCCCCCCCCCCCCCACCCCCCCCCCCCCCCACCCCCCCCCCCCCCCACCCCCCCCCCCCCCCACCCCCCCCCCCCCCCACCCCCCCCCCCCCCCACCCCCCCCCCCCCCCACCCCCCCCCCCCCCCACCCCCCCCCCCCCCCACCCCCCCCCCCCCCCACCCCCCCCCCCCCCCACCCCCCCCCCCCCCCACCCCCCCCCCCCCCCACCCCCCCCCCCCCCCACCCCCCCCCCCCCCCACCCCCCCCCCCCCCCACCCCCCCCCCCCCCCACCCCCCCCCCCCCCCACCCCCCCCCCCCCCCACCCCCCCCCCCCCCCACCCCCCCCCCCCCCCACCCCCCCCCCCCCCCACCCCCCCCCCCCCCCACCCCCCCCCCCCCCCACCCCCCCCCCCCCAGTTTTTTAAAAATTTTTTAGAGACTGTGCTAATGTATGGAATGGAGATGCTACCTTTTAAAATTAATAGTTTCTGTTGTGCACTGCCTAGGAGGATCCAAAAGAAATTTCTTAATCGTTTTTTCAGAGTATCCATTTTGTTTAAAGATAAGAGTGAGGTGATTTTTTTCTTTTTATAGTTCATCTGGTTCATTCAAGAGAGAGCGTGCTCTGTGTCCTAAGGTAGATATAGTTCCAAGTTTTTGTGGTGGAAAATGATGAGAAAGATTATGCAGATATCTATTAGTATGAGTACGTTTTCTATACATAGAGATTTTTAATCTTTCAGAGCATCGTGTACGCATGACATCCAGAAAAGCTAAGGAGTTATTATTTTCTAGATCAGCAGTAAATTTTATATTAGCATGTTGGATGTTTAGATGATGAAGAAAATCTCTGAGAGATGTGTGCCCGTGATTCCAAATAATGAATATATCATCAACATATCGTTTCCAAACTTTTGGTTTAAATGAGAAGGAAGATATGGCTTTCATTTCAAAATTTTCAAGGAAGATGTTAGCTAGAACTAGGGACAAAGGATTGCCCATTGCCTTGTTTTTGTTGGTAAACGGAGTCCTGATATCTGAAATAACCAGAATGAATGCAATGTTTTAATTAAGCAAACATTTTTTGGATAATTTGTCCTTTAGTAATGTAGGTACTTCGTCCGTAAGAACGTTAGTAAATAAAGATATAATGTCAAAACTTGCTAGAATGTCATTTTCATTTATGGGAATATCTTTTATATGCGAAACAAAATCTGTGGTGTTTTTGATGAAATACAACGTTTTTTATGTATCAATTATGTGGCAATTTTTACCTGTAATTTCCAGTTTGTTTAGATACTTCAATGTTTATAACTATTCTTTTGTAGTTCTGCTTATAACAGCTTAAAACTGCTTATAACAGTTCTGCTTATAAGCCGAAACTAGTCGTATTATTCTTATTAAAATCTTTATAAGTTATCTCGGTTTTTAGTCATTAAATCTGTTTTTAAAATGTATCACAACAACCGAGTAAAAGCCGATTATCACATCTATAGCCAAAATGACGAGGCGTCTCTAATGAACATACAAAGGAATTTTAAAGAAACATTGAAGAAAATAAGATTGAAAATAAACAGGTTAGTGTTCCTCAAACGTTGTAAGTTCCATTCAGTTTTTCCCAATTTCATCTCTTTTCAAGAAAAGATAACAACGGAACGCGCTAAAAGAATTTACCGTAAAGCTAAGATGGATCTCCTCAACGAAATAATTTCAGACACAAAACGTTGTTTAGCTTTTTTGTTCAGCACAAAAAGATCCTTAACTCAAAAACTTGAAGAAATTATGAATAATGTTAACTTACATGATTTTATCATTAGCAGTGAAGCACATGCCACACGAATGCAAAACAAGAATAAATATTTCTTATCAGGAAATTTAACAATCTAAAAAGGATACAAAAACTGATCTGGTCATAGTGAAGCCCGTATTAATCCTGAAAAAGTTGTAGTGAACAAATCTTCTCATCATATTTTAACGGATGCGGAAACGAATATTCTTATCAAAGATCTCAATTTCATTCCCTCACCAAAATTTATCCCTAAAGAATCTCTCCTTACAAAAATAGAAAAGGCAAGTTAACTCATTCCTAATCATTTGGCGAAACTTCTTCGTATTGAATCGATTTTCATTATAAATAATGCTAAACCTCCAACAGATAATATTTCTCTGCTGAAAGACAAGCCCTAAAAAATCTAAAACAGAACAGTAACATTATTATTTTACCTGCGGATAAAGGCAATTCCACGGTCATCCTCAACTCCGAAGATTACCACAACAAAATGCTTCAATTACTTGGAGATAGTTCGACATATTCAATTCTTCAGGAAGATCCTACAAGAGAATTACAAAACCGTACAAACAACTTGTTAAAGACTGAGAGTGAACTTCCTCATAATGTTCGCCTCTCTTTACGCTCTCTACATCCTCTTATCCCACGCATCTATGGAGTTATATATAAGCTTTCAAAATATCTAGCAAAATTCCTCAAGTGTTTCTCCAATAAATCTTCATCTTTCATCAAAAAGACCACAGATTTTGTTTCGCATATAAAAGATATTCCCATCAATGAAAATTACATTCTAGCAAGTTTTGACATTATATCTTTATTTACTAACGTTCCTACGGACGAAGTACTAACATTACTAAAGGACAAATTATCCAAAAAAATGTTTGCTTTATTAAAACATTGCATTCATTCTGGTTACTTCAGATATCAGGACTCCGTTTACCAACAAAAACAAGGCAATGGGCAACCCTTTGTCCCCAGTTCTAGCTACCATCTTCCTTGAAGATTTTGAAATGAAAGCCATATCTTCCTTCTCGTTTAAACCAAAAGTTTGGAAACAATATGTTGATGATATATTCATTATTTGGAATCACGGGCACACATCTCTCACAGATTTTCTTCATCATCTAAACATCCAACATGCTAATATAAAATTTACTGCTGATCTAGAAAATAATAACTCCTTAGCTTTTCTGGATGTCATGCTTACACGATGCTCTGAAAGATTAAAAATCTCTATGTACAGAAAACGTACTCATACTAATAGATATCTGCATAATCTTTCTCATCATTTTCCACCACAAAAACTTGGAACTATCACAGTACTAGAATTTACTTAACATTCTGTAATGAATACTTGTAGTTAACAGAAAATGTGATAGTAATACTTCAGTTATATAATTGTAAATAATTTGTGATGAGAATAATAAACTTTGCCACTGTAAAAAAAAATATATATATATTATTATTATTGTGCGGCACCTAAACCATGAACAGATATCCATCTCCTTAAAACTGTTAACTGACAAAGCACTTAAAACTGACTCAGGCGATTCATTATATTCATTCACCACTTTCCAAATGAAAAAAAAAAATTTTCTCGCTCTTACAAACCACACTCATACCCAACCATGAATGAACTCCTATACTGCTCCCTCTAGCCCAGTACTGAAACATTTGCCCTGTATCAATCGCATAAAATCCTTTACGTAACTTAAATGCAACTTAAACTTTAAAGTAACTTATCCTTAAAGTAACTTTAACCTGACCAAGAAACCCAGATGAGCAGACCTGAGGAGAGCAATCCAGATGTTGTCGCATCATGGCTTTAAAAAGAGTAATGATTACTCCATTATCTCTGCTTGTTAGTCTGCTCTTCAATAACCAAGTAATCCTGTGAGCTACCATGGTTGCTTTACCAATATGATATACACTCTAAACTTCAGCTCTCTATTTGCTACCAGTACCGTCGATAGGGTGTAGCATAGAGGCAGCCTGCCTCACGGGGGTTGCTTAATAATGTCGCTCATTCAGCCGTATTACAGCAACAAGATATTTTAGAAATATACAGTGTTTAGTTTACCAAATAAAAAAGGCGCCATTTCCCATTGACAGTTAAATATGTGCTTATTATATTTTATTAATAAAAAATTTATAGTCATACGTATTAAAACTAAACATTTTAGAACCCACTTAATAGATATTTAAGGAAACAACTCATAAGATATCATACAATGTGAATTTCACAAACTTTTATAGTCTCTCTCTCTCTCTCTCTCTCTCTCTCTCTCTCTTCTCTCTCTCTCTCTCTCTCTCTCTCTCTCTCTCTTTTATATATATATACTTACTGTATATATAATCAGTTAAACTTTAATTTTATAAATATATATATCATATATAATATAAGACTATATATATATTTATAAAATTAAAATTTAACTGATTAGAACCCGAGAAAGTATAATGAAAACCTTTAATAAATCACGACTCGCTTCATCGGTGTTCTGACTTTCTTCAGGTGAGTAAGAAATAACATAAGACTTATAAAAATAATAAGGTAAAAAACCTGGACTTTCCAGCTTAATAAAAAGAAGCAGAATAGTAACAGTCATATTTGAATAGGTGACTGCGTGCTACTGTTGGCATCTAAGATTGTTGTTCAAGTGTGAAGGGTCCAGAACTATTTCTTTTGATTCTATAATCCGTCTTTCAAATTCATCCTTGCATATGTATAAATTGATTGTGCGGTCCCAATCAACTTGGTGTGACCGTTCTTCGAGGTTAGAGTTTGCGGAGAAAAGAACATGACTGGAAAGGGCGCTCGCTCGTGTTCTACTGTAGCAGATGTCATGTCTATGTTCCTCAAGACAAAGTGAAACAGATTTATCTGTCTGACCAAAATAAGGTCGACCACAGTCGCACATAACTTTATAAACACTAGGAAAATGCAATTGGTTGTGTTTTGGTTTTGGTCGACTCAGAAAAGAACGAAGTTTTGGCAGAGTAGTATAGCTGGTGTTTATGTTGAATTTCTTCATAATCCTAGATAGTTTTGGGGTAAGAGAGCTGATAAGTGGTAAGTGTATATGAGTGATAGTGTTGGATTCATCTTCTTGTCGATGTTGTTGGCGTGGTCTCAAACGTTTAGTGATGTTACGAGATGAATATCCATTATTTAAGAAGGTGTTTTTCAGGACGTTAAGCTCTGTTTGAAGGTCTTCTGTGGAAGTGAGACATCTTGCTCGATGGGCAAGGGTGGAGGATGATGCCTAGTTCTGATGAGGGAAGTGATGAGAAGAGCCATGCAAATATTTATCAGTGTGGATGGTTTTTCGAAAAATTGAAAATTTAAGACAGTCAGGTAATCTACTGATCTTTAGATCCAAGAAGGGGAGATCGCCGTTAGTCTCTATTTCTCATGTGAATTTAATGTTCTGATGTTGATTATTTAAATGGTTTAGGAAGTTTTGAAGTTCCTCTAAACTATTCCCAGATAAGGAAGACGTCATCAATGTAGCATAACCACAGTTTAGGTTTGAAAGTAGCTATAGAAATAGCTCTCTCTTCAAAATCTTCTAACAAAATGTTAGCTAAGACTGGGGATAGAGGGCTGCCCATAGATAACCCGCTAGTTTGTTTGTATATTTTATCTTCATAGCAGAAATAGCCGGAATTGATGCAGTCAGTAAGAAGAGCAAATATTTTTTTTAGAAACCTTGTCCTTAAGAAGACTCAGAACTTCATCTGTAGGTACATTCGTAAAAAGAGACATGATGTCAAAAAAAAAACACTGATAGATATTTGCATGGCTCTTCTCATCACTTCCCTCCTCAGAAAATAGGCATCATCTCCACCCTTGCAGATATTTGCATACTGTGTAACATATTTCTCAACAAATAGCGCAATTAGAGACAACTGGGATAAAAATGGCACTAATGAATCACAACTCCCCAAATCATAACAAATGTATAATCCAAACTATATCTGTATAATCCAAACTGTATATGTATAATGTACAATCCAAAATGTTTACAGTCCAAATGTAAAATTGTCAAGTCAAGCATAACAAAGGTCTATAAAGAAGTGTCTCCGAAAGAATAAATATATATATTATAAGTAAAATAGTCATATGCATAGAAGACGTATTATATGTAAAGTAGTAATAGGTATATATGTATATGTGTGTATATGTACATACATGTATAAATATGTATATTTATATATGAATATTGTCAGATTAGTTAACAATATAAAATCCGTTGTTGTATATTTTAAAACAAACCTTACATAGGTTTAAGGAAAGGTGTCCCCTCACAAGAGACAATAACGTAGATCGAATCCCATATGTAATTGGAAATATACCACAAAAATATAGGAATTTCATTATAAAAAGGAAATATGAATTATGGAAATAGAAATGTGATGACTGGTAACTTAAATTCATAATACAGAATTCCATGGATAGTAAAGTTATGTTACATTAAAAGAAAAATACTGCTCAACTCATGTAAAAACGACTATAGGAAGAAGCGGACACTGAGCAGATTATGATGTTAAAAATAAGGAAAAATAAATTGTGCATAATATATATCATTAAGATATCAAGATATGTAAATCAAAATGCCAATTAGAATAAACACTCTATGTACAAATGTATATATTGTAAATAGTTGTATATATATTTATTTTGATTGTACATAGATGCTTTAGTGTTAATAAAATATACTCAGTAGAAGTGGCGTTTGCACTCTATAGCACTTGACTGCACGACGAAAGGCGTTCGAATCTGGTCGCCGACTACAGGAACTTTTTCTAAGCCTTTTCTCGACCATTTCCAAAGTTAATCGATCTCTGGTAGGGGTTGGCGGGTTTTTCTTCCCGTAAACTCAAGAAAATCGGCCGTCGAACCCACACTATTTTCAGACATTAAAAATATTGTGTTAGGGTTAGGGACCACCAGATGGCGGCACTTACCAGCTGCCTTCTTCACTGCGTGCCGATTAATTAATGTCTTGGGTCAGCTATCTCTGATTGGCTACCAGTGAAGACTGAACTGCCCACTCAGTCTCCAAAAATTTAGATAGGACTAAAAACGGTCTTGCCTATTCCCTATACGGGAACAAAAAGGCGTCAACTGATTTTTTTATTATTTATTTATTATTATATGAACAGTTGCATGGTTGTATCGCTGGTCCCGTTTTTTATAGTTTTAATGTGGTTCTAACTCCTGTTTTTAATTTAAAAGTGTCATAAAGTAACTTTACCTGTCACGCTGAAGACAGTGATATATAATTCATCGAAATCGGCCAAGTGGAATCCAAAATCTGAGTGGTGCATAAAATTGAACAGAGTTCACCTTGGTCACTAACGAGTATAGAAAAAAGGATGTTGCCATCTTTAGAGTTGTCCAAGGGAAGAAAGGTGAGTCATGAAGTGCAACAAGTGCCTGAAGGAATTACCGTCCGACGGAAGTCACATAACCTGCAGGAAATGTCTTAGGAATCTTCACTTTACATGTTCCGGAGTTCAGAAACAACATGGCAACACAAATCCAATGCCAAACGAGAAGAATTATAGTGTCTAAACTGCAGAACAAAGAAACGCTGCCACACACGGCGCAACTGATTACACCGGAGGCAGAATCGGAGGATGAACTGAACAGACAAAAAAATACCGGTGAGTCTTATAATTTGAATTCCGTAAATTTATTACTAGAAAAAGGTTTAAATAATATAAAAGCCAGTTTAGTAGATCTTGTCCGAGAACTATTTGATAAACAGAATAAACAAATAACAAAAAAATTAGCGAATATGAAGTTTTGGTTAAATTTAATAATACAACAGTCGAAGAAGTCTTACGAAACAGTACAAGATATTAAAACCATCATCAACGTACTAACTGACAGGCAACACAAATTGATAAAAGGCACATCCGAACTCCGTCAAGAATTTAATTCCCCAAAACTACTATACGAACTTTTAAATCAACAACAACGTAAAGAAGACCTTGTTATAAATAGTCTTCAAGAAACTGAATCCACAGAAAATCTCAGAGACGTAGTTTTAAAATTAGGATATGCAATTGACATCCCCCTACAGTATAATGATATTCAGACCATAAATCGGATTCCCAGGAAGAACAAAACAAACAACGCTCGCCACTGCCCGCACCAGTCATAGTTCATCTGACAAGCAAGACTACAAGAGACAATCTCATAAAAGCGATCAGACTCAAAATACCAGTTGTCAACGACTTAAACGCAACGCTAGACAATACACCACTCTTTCTATCTGAGTATTTAGCACTTTTCAATCAGAATCTGTTGTATCAAGCGAGAAAAGCAAAAACAGAAAAAAATTATCAATATTTCTGGATCAAAGACGGCAAGAGACTCTTGAGAAAGTCACTTCAAAGTCTATACAAATAAAACGCTCGGAATACATAGATAGGCTGCCAGAGTGAAACAAAAGACTCCAATTTAGTTCAAAAAAAGACCTCAACACACAAAAAAAATGAATGTGAGCCATCAGATAGATGTAATTACACCAAAATACATCAGCAATTGTACTTTCGACTCGCTTGATGCATGGAAACAGCACACAGTACAAGCGAGAGGACTTTCAATCTTGCATAT
The DNA here is from genome assembly GCF_054136105.1 of Typopeltis vanoorti. Lineage (NCBI taxonomy): Eukaryota > Metazoa > Arthropoda > Arachnida > Uropygi > Thelyphonidae > Typopeltis > Typopeltis vanoorti. Next base: position 158,652,790 of record NC_143552.1, read on the forward strand.
TAACATCAGAAGCATCCGAAAACATTGCTTATTGTTATAGGCTTATCTGAGAAATTACACCGGTATTATTGATATATTTGTCCTAATCGAAGTATCCATAACTAATGACGAAGCGACTGCTTTCCAATTTCCAGGCTTCCAACAACATAGATCATGCCGCCAAACAAAAAGTGGGGGTGGAATATTAATATTTCTCGAACATAAATTAATAGCAATAGAAAGAGCCTATCAATTTGAGCATGCTGAAACCCTTTGCCTCTAAATCACTAATACCACAAATAGACAGCATCCCATAATACAAATGCAATTTACAGGCCACCAAACCTAAAAATGATAAATTTCTTGCACGAACTCAATTGATGGCTTTCAAGCCAAGAAATGTGCCCAATCGAATACCTAATGATAATCGACATAAACATAAATATTGCAAACGAATACCAGAACAACAATGTTCAATATCTAGACATGCTATCCATGTATAATCTAATACCAACAATAACATCATGTACTAGAGAAGAAATATTCGGAAATACTATCACTGCTTCCTGCCTAGATCATATAAACATCCGAGCACTACCAAACAGTTACTCTGCATCAGTCATGAAATGCAAAGTGCCAGATCATTACTTCATGGCTCTAAACCTGCACACTAAGCAATATCCATGCAATGTCCCACAGAAGTAAAGCAACACAAAACAATAATAGACGAAGAAGTAGTGAACCACGAAATAAGAAAAACCAACTGGGAACACATCGCATCAGATATCTTATACAACAACATTAAACTCACACTGGATTAAATATATAAGAAAGCTGCAAATAAAATCAACGAGATGCTAGATTGTGCTCCCAACACCACCGCCTCCGAAACCATAAAACACAGCTTCATGAAAGACGCAAAACCTATCCAACAACTAGCAAATGACTTTAAACAATACTTTGCAGATTCCATACAAGAACTACACAAAAATATTCCCCCATCACAAAACGTGATCCTCCACTTGAACCACAAACAAAACAGACATTATGGCTCCCAACCATAAAAGAAGCAGAACTTCTCTCTGTAATACATCAAATCAAACCAAACAGAGGCCCAGGAATTGATGGTATCAGACTTAAAGATATAAAGCAACATGCAACTAGTTTAAGTCCTATCCTACTAAAATTAATAAATAAAATATTTAAAACAGGACAGATACCAAGTATGCTAAAGCCTACCATAATCACACCCATATACAAACATGGAAAAAGAGAGCAATTACAGACCCATAGCAACATTATCAATTATCAATAAAATTATGGATTGGATCGTACTGAAGAAACTCACAGCATATACAGAGACCTTTCATATTATGCCCAAAACACAATACGGTTTTCAGAAAAATAAGGGAACAACATCTCTCTTGGAAGACTTTACAGACGTAATTAATACCGCCTTAGACAAAAAAAAATTGCCATGTTAGTCTTTATTGATCTAACTAAAGCATTTGATACACTCACACATCAAACCTTGTTAGAAAAGCTGAGGCATGTTGGAACTGACGGGCCTCTTCACAGGTGGTTTACAAACTACCTCCAAAATAGAAAGCTTATCACACGTAATCGGTCAAACCGAAGTAGAGAGTGACCAGTAACCTGTGGAGTGCCACGGGGAGCTGTACTCTTCCCAACTCTATACAACATTTACACGCACGATATTAATCAGCTACCCCCTCAAAGGTATGTACTTCAATACGCAGACGATACAGCTATAATATCCATCCATAATAAACCAAGCATAGCCTAAACAAATATGCAAAAAAGACATAAATCTGATCAGAGACTGGCTCACGAAAAACTCCATACATCTAAACTCAGATAAGACAAAATTAATAATATTCAGAACTCCACTGACTCGACCAGTTGATAACAAATATATAATCATCCAACATCAACCCCCCCCCCCAACATAAAAAACACACAGAAAACCACTACAATCACTCAGATTGAAACAATGCAATATCTTGTAATTTACTTCGATGCAGATATGAACTGGAATAGCCATATAAAACATCTACACAACAAACTTCGAACAATAACTGGCAAACTCTATAGGTTAAAAGACATAGTTCCCACACGGCTAAAAACACTAATATACAAAGCATTATGCCAAAATATACTAAGATACGCTATAACAACATATGCTTTCTGTGCACCCTACAAACTAAACAGATTAATGTCGTTACAGTACAAAATGATAAAACTGATCTTTTGGGAACATAAAGACTTTATATACAATGCAATGTCAGAACACAAAACACTGATGCAAAACATTTATGTCACTATGCAACTTTGCTCAAACATTATTTCGATGCCAACTACAAGACAGTCAGAAATACATACCGTATAACAAGACCTCAGACAACTAATTATATCACATATATATACAATAATCACTACGGAAAGGCCACACTAAACATGATAAACAAATTACCTTTTGAATACAGAACACTTACAAACTACAATAGCCTGAAAAGAGTTCTAAGGACATACTATGAACAAGAAACATACCATACAAACTTAATGAAACACAATATATTCGTTCAGGCTTCCAGTGCAGTGAAGCATTAATATATTCCAAGTTATTTGTGTGTGTGTGTGTGTGTGTGTGTGTGTGTGTGTGTGTGTGTGTGTGTGTGTGTGTGTGTGTGTGTGTGTGTGTGTGTGTGTGTGTGTGTGTGTGTGTGTGTGTGTGTGTGTGTGTGTGTGTGTGTGTGTGTGTGTGTGTGTGTGTGCGTGCGCGAATTTCTCAATCATAGATTTCGTAGCTTCCCAAAACAGCAAACAAACCAATAAATAATAACCAACTGGTGTCATCCTCAGATAAGCTTACAAATAAGCTTCGAGGATGAAAGCTGAGAAATATATCTAATCCAAGACAAAAAAAAAATATGTATCATATGTAACCAAATGCATGTAAGGTACGTATTACATGAAAACCAATGTATGTATTATATATAAACAAATGTACGTAATGTAAGTATCATATGTACACAAATGTAAGTAATGTTGTATCATATGTAATCAAATGTATGTAATAACTGTAACAAATGT